>NC_052319.1:25265962-25500962 GCF_016432855.1 Salvelinus namaycush | reverse complement strand
TTATAAGCATCTCTCACGGCTCTACGATGTCTAGTTCACCTTCAGACCACATCAACGCATGTCAGCAATCCCTCTGTCCCACTACCTGGTATTATTACAGCATGCTGTGTCTTTTCTGTTGGCCATACACCCCCTCCTTAGCCAAGGCGATATACACTGATCCACCAATGATGTCCAACCAGACACACACAGAGAAAGAAATTGATACATCCCCACTCACACTGTTTGTTAGTGCTGAGCAATTAGTGCTTTTTGAGGTCAGTTCGGTTTTGGGTTGATTATTAAAAATATAATCACCGTTTCGATTTAATTTTCAATTATTATGTGGGTTGTAACAACACAGAATACAACAATTAATAAAAGTCCCATGATGGTAGTGACTGCCCATTAATGCTTATCACTTATTAACCAACATTTATTCACATTACTTTAGTCAAATATTTCATTTGCTTTATTTGATGACTTTATTATTTAATTCCCAGTCATCATCTTATCTCTATTAAGCTGCTGCATATGCTGTGACAAAATCTACATTTTTGTAGTTCTTCAAAGCAAATAAGGCATACTTTTATGACCGCTGAATATTAACTGTCTATCAATCACTTAGATCAGGTATTTGTATTTATTATGGATCCCCATTTAGCAGCAGCTACTCTTACTGGGGTACAGCAAAATTAAGGCAGTTTTAACAATTTCAAAAACATTACAATACATTCACAGATTTCACAACACACTGTGTGCCCTCAGGGCCCCTACTCCACCACTACCACATATCTACAGTACTAAATCCATGTGTACTGTATGTAAAGTGCGTAAGTTATAGCGCGCGTGTGTGTGTGTGTGTGTATGCATGTGTCTGTGCCAATGTTTGTGTTGCTTCACAGTCCCCGCTGTTCCATAAGGTGTTTTTTTTGTCTGCTTTTTAAATCAAATTTTACTGCTTGCGTCAGTTACTTGATGTGGAACAGAGTTCCATGTAGTCATGGCTCTATGTAGTACTGTGTGCCTCCCATATTCTGTTCTGGACTTGGGGACTGTGAAGTGACCTCTTGTGGCATGTCTTGTGGGGTATGCATGGGTGTCCGAGCTGTGTGCCAGTAGTTTAGACAGACAGCTCGGTGCATTCAACATGTCAATACCTCTCATAGATAAAAGTAGTGATGAAGTCAATCTCTCCTCCACTTTCAGCCAGGAGAGATTGACATGCATATCTATTCCATGATAAAGAAAAACCCTCTGGGTTTCTATTAGGATGGAACGGAAAATATGGCGCTGTACAACATGAAGTCCGGCAGTACAGTACTGGGCTATTTAGCTAGAGAAACCCTGTGTCGTGCTTGTCTCAGAGTAGCGTGAAACGGTGCTAAAATAGTTGTAGGCTTTTGCTTCTAACTTCAATATGCTCTTTAAATAAATAAGACCAAAATCATTTTTAACAGCACATTACTCAACACTTGTGAGACTCATTTCGCCTATGGTAGGCCTACAGTATATTGGAAAAAAGTTTTTTCAATATTGTGACTCTCCGCCAATAATTACATTTAGAGGATTGGAGGACTCTATATTAATATCTAAGGGGCATTTATATCATTCTAAATGAATTAATAATAATAATCGCTTTGTTTAAAAAGTAACAATATTATGGAGATTTCGTTTTCATTTAACCTAGAGTGAGCGAGAAAAAGGCAATTCTTGAACATGGGGTGAGACATTCTCACTAATTTGTAAATAAAGCCAGTAATTTAGAATTATTTATTTTTGGAGAAACCTAACTTGATTATTTAGCAGACATCACTTGCTTATATTCAGTCAACACATATCTTTAGAATATCATGGAATATTTGAACATTTTCGTTTCTCCATGCTTGTCTTAGAGCAGCGCGAAACGGTGCTGAAATAGACGGCCACAGCGGGAAGGCTACGTATTTTTTATTTTTTTCCACATTTATTTAACCAGGTAGGCCAGTTGAGAACAAGTTCTCATTTACATCTGCGACCTGGCCAAGTTAAAGCAAAGCAGTGCGTTACACATAAACATATGTAGAGTCAATAACACAAAATAAAATAGAAATTTAAAAGCTATGTACAGTGTGTGCAAATGTAGAAGAGTAGGGAGGTAGGCAATAAATAGGTCCTAGAGGTGAAAATAATTACAATTTAGCATTAATACTGGAGTGATAGATGTGCAGATGATGATGTACAAGTAGAGATACTGGGGTGCAAAAGAGCAAGAGGGTAAGTAATAATATGGGGATGAGGTAGTCGGGTGTGCAATTTACAGATTGGCTGTGTACAGGTACAGTGATCGGTAAGCTGCTCTGACAGCTGATGCTTAAAGTTAGAGAGGGAGATATAAGACTCCAGCTTCAGAGATTTTTGCAATTCATTCCAGCAGAGCTGGAAGGAAGGCGGCCAAAGGAGGTGTTGGCTTTGGGGATGACCAGTGCAATATACCTGCTGGAGCGTGTGCTACGGGTGGGTGTTGCTATGGTGACCAGTGAGCTGAGATAAGGCGGGGCTTTACCTAGCAAAGACTTATAGATGACCTGGAGCCAGTGGGTTTGGCAACGGATATGTAGTGAGGGCCAGCCAACGAGAGCATACAGGTCGCAGTGGTGGGTAATATATGGGGCTTTGGTGATGAAACAGATGGCACTGTGATAGACTACATCCAGTTTTCTGAGTAGAGTGTTGGAGGCTATTTTGTAAATGACATCGTCGACGTCAAGGATCGGTAGGATAGTCAGTTTTACAAGGGTATGTTTGGCGGCATAAGTGAAGGAGGCTTTGTTGCGAAATATGAAGCCGATTCTAGATTTAATTTTGGATTGGAGATGATTAATGTGAGTCTGGAAGGAGAGTTTACAGTCTAGCCAGACACCTAGGTATTTGTAGTTGTCCATATATTCTAGGTCAGAACCGTATAAGTATTCTGTGCCCACTCGTGGTATCTCTCTTCGGTTACACATCCTTGGAATAGCAGAACAGCATAACGGTCGGGCGGCCCTTGCTGTGCCTGGTAAGCAGTTGGTCAAGTTCTGTTGTCAGAAGAGCATGGATGTATATATCATATTTTTAAATTCTCAGATCATTAATCATGTGTGTTCGCTTGTTTTGTACTGTTGTACTGTAGTTTCGACCCAATGATTCGTATGACAAACAAAGAACTTTATGTCCTGCAGTCCCAGGCATGGATCAAAGCTGGCGAGACATTCAATAACGTCATCTTCACAGACGAATCAACCGTGGCCCTTGAGTAATTTTCTCAAAATTGCTACAGAAAAAAGGAAGAAGATCAAGAAGATTAACGAAAGCATAAAGATGTTGATGAAGAAATGCTGTTTTGAGTTAGAAATCTAACACTTATTTTTTTTGTTATTTTTGTTGTTGTGTGTTTTTCACCCCTTTTTTCTCCCCAATTTCGTGGTATCCAATTGGTAGTAGTTACAGTCTTGTCTCGTCGCTGCAACTCCCGTACGGACTCGGGAGAGGCGAAGGTCGAGAGCCATGCGTCCTCCGAAACACAACCCAACCAAGCCGCACTGCTTCTTGACACAATGCCCATCCAACCCGGAAGCCAGCCACACCAATGTGTTGGAGGAAACACCGTACACCTGGCGACCGTGTCAGCATGCACTGCACCCGGGGTAGAAATGTCATGTTTTAGGTCATTAAAATGTACTGCGACTCGATAATCCCTGTCGTTACTCCTAATTTAACTATTATGTTCACTGATTCTCTGTTTGAGAGAACGAGAGGTTTAACCTACAGTTGAACTCGTAAGTTTACATAAACTTAGGTTGGAGTCATTAAAACTCGTTTTTCAACCACTACACACATTTCTTGTTCACAAACTATAGTTTTGGCAAGTCGGTTTGGACATCTACTTTGTGCATGACCCAAGTAATTTTCCCAACAATTGTTTACGACAATTGTTCGAAAAATTACTTTTGTATTGCACAAAGTAGATGTCCACGAGGGGTTGAAAAACGAGTTTTAATGACTCCAACCTAAGTGTATGTAAACCTCCAACTTGAACTGTACCTCTAGGCTGTGTAAGGGCTATTTTACCAAGATGGAGAGTGATGGAGTGCTGTATCAGATGACCTGTCCTCCACAATCCCCTGACCTCAACCAAATTGAGATGTTTTGGGATGAGTCGGACCACAGATTGAAGGAAAAGCAGCCAACAAGTGCTCAGCATATGTGGGAACTCCTTCAAGACTGTTGGAAAAGTATTCCAGGTGAAGCTGGTTGAGAGAATGCCAGGAGTGTGTAATGCTGTCATCAAGGCAAAGGGTGGCTTTTTGAAGAATCTCAAATCTCAAATATATTTTGATTTGTTTAATACTTTTGATTCCATATGTGTTTTTTCATAGTTTTCATGTCTTTACTATTATTTTACAATGTAGAAAATAGTAAAAAATAAAGAAAAACCATTGAATGAGTAGGTGTTCTAAAACTTTTGAGTGTAGGTCAATTAGTTGTTTAAAACCCAAAAAATTCTCGGAATCTTAACTCTATTTGAAGCATATAAAGACTTTGTAACACAATCATAATCCATATACACTGCAACTGTAATTCCTAAGCAGGTCATAAGCATTTAATAAAAAAATGTTACTGTATTTTGCTTGTGGAACAGATGCTGACCCTGTAACTTTGAATTCCTGTCCTCAGATGGCTTTGGGAGAGTGATATGAAATGGGCCCTTTAGCCATGACCGCCATTGTCCAGGATTTCCAGTTACACTCCCTATGGATATACACCAACACACACACACACACGCAGACACACACGCGCACACAATCACATACACACACTCCCTGTGGATTTACTCTGATTCGTTCACAGGTTCAGGGCAGCTGCATTGATGTTGTCACTGCTGGCAGACAGCACTATCACAGCAAAGGAAATAGGGAAATGGTATTGATTCAAATGGAGATGACAGTAGTCGTTTAAAAAGACAAGTGTTGATACAAATTGAATTTACACTGGACGGAATGACAGCGAGTAGATTGGAATGGGACTCGGCAGCAATATAGGTCACACTGCTTTCATTGCAGTTTGTTGTCGTATCATTTCACTTGCTTATAGTATTAAAAATTCTAAAAGGCACTCACGCATCTGAGCTATCTTGTTGCAGGTGCATGGGAACAATTAGATAAAAAAAGAGAAACCCGCACACTGCTCTTGGTAGTATCACTTATTTTTATTAAATCTTACGTGTCGATCTCTTGGCCTTCGTCAGAGCTTATGGTATAGAATGTAGAAATACACGATGTAGAAAAAACAAGTGTGTTACAGTATGTGAAAAGATGGCACATTGCAAAGGTAATTCAGGAAAAAACGAATATGATGGTATCTGTTGCGAGGTTCCAATCCCTGTCATAATAACAATCATGTCATCATTACACACTGAGTGAGAACTGGGCTGCAGCAATAAGAGTTCCTACCATCCTGACAAAGTTCTGTTAGATGGGAAACAGGTGTTTTTATTGGTTCTGCTTCCAGAATTGTAACTTTTCCAACACACCAGTTCTGACCCTAATCTTTTCCATTTGTGGCACTGATTGAGAGGACAGACAGTCGGATACATTTGGACCCAAAGTATGGAAATGTGCTTCCGTGCTGTTGAAACCTCCAGTAGACCTACAGTCAGCTGTACGCTGTATAGACTGGAGATCGTCATTAATAACATGCATTTGGGAAAAAAAATTCAGATTAATGCCCCGAAAGGATCATAAAGAATAGCCACACCTGTTGACTGTTTAATACCTGTACAATTTGTACATTTCATAGAGAATCAAATAATAGATCTTTATCAATAAAACTTCGCAATAAGGTGCAGAGCGTTCGACCCCCCTTCTGGGGGTCAAGGAGAACGCAAGCTCCGCTAAAATTATTGAGAACTGCGTGCCGTTTTCAAAGGATTGTTAAATAAGTGTTAACAATTTGGATCTAATAGTCAGAACTACACATTTCCGATTATTCCGAGCAAAACAATTGCACACATTTTTCTCTAGGCCTACCATCAGAGTTATACAGCGAGTAACTCCATGCTTTTCATGATCAGTAAACATCAATTGATCATGTCATTTCAGATACATGAGGGTAGCCTCACCATATCTCTCAATATTGGCCACCATTAATTAAAGATTTGAGCGATATAAATTAAAGTGAACTATACCCGACAGATATGAGTGATTTAGGTTAATTTCCCATCCTTTGTGGGCTCTGCCTGTCAAGCAGCAGAAGGGCTCATTTGCCAAAGTACTAGCTGATAATGTTTACTTTGCAAGCTACCGGTAGAACTTTATAAAGTTGGCTATACATAGTGGTAAGTAGACCTAATGTACTTTTTTCTCCAACCAACATAGGCCTACAGTACCTAGCGAAGTTAGATAACATTATCCCCTTTTCAACATTGTGAGTGTTAAATCACGATTTCTGCTGACAGACATGATAGGCTACATTGATTGATGGACCATGTCAAACTGGCTAGCTAATAACAAATCACGTCCATATGACAAATGTTGTATTTTGTTACTTTGTTTTACCCTTATTTTACCAGGTAAGTTGATTGAGAAAACATTCTCATTTACAGCAATGACCTGGGGAATAGTTTCAGGGGAGAGGAGGGGGGATGAATGAGCCAACTGGAAGCTGGGGATGATTAAGTGAACGTGATGGTATGAGGGCCAGATTGGGAATTTAGCCAAGACACCGGGTTAACACCCCTACTCTTACGATAAGTGCCATGGGGTCTTTAGTGACCACAGAGAGTCAAGCTACGTTTCAGTTGATAAACTAGATGGCTATGTATGCTTGCAATCTATAGTGGTGATGACAGTAGTCCGACTGACAATTTTGCCAAGACAAGGTTGATGTCAAGCTCTTTCCAAAAGCCCAATCTCGGATGAAGCAAGCTAAATTACACGTCGTTTGTTTAGCTAGCTACATGCCAAATGAATAGGCCCTCAAGTATCTGAAAATACATCATCATTTGATCTTTACTGATCATGAAAATAATGCAGTTACTTGCTGTATAGCTCTTATAATAGAGTTAAATGTAGAATAATCAAAAATGTGTAGTTCTGACTATGCTCTTCAAGAGGTGATGATATTAAAACCAAATATTTATAAAATGTATTTAACAATCCCTTGACATAGACATAGACTGACCAGGTGAAAGCTATGATCCCTTATTGATGTCACTTGTTAAATCCACTTCAATCAGTGTAGATGAAGGGGAGGAGACAGGTTAAAGAAGGATTTTTAAACCTTGAGACGATTGAGACAGGGATTGTGCCATTCAGAGGGTGAATGGGCAAGACAAAAGATGTAAGTGCTTTTGAACGGGTTATGGTAGTAGGTGCCAGGCACACCAGTTTGTGTCTGTGACGTAGAAGTCCGTCACTGGCCGCGGGCAGCATTTGGTACTTTAACACACGCACACATTCATCACTCCTCCCTGCTCCGTTATCAGATAAGTTAACAATGTGGGTCGACACACAAGTTAACTTCTCTATCTTAGTACATACATTTCACACTTCAGTAACCGGTTATGGGATAAAGAAATAAACAGACAAGTGTTCATATTTAATATAAGCAATATTTATTATACTTATCAATGTTATGGATGAGCGTGTTGTTTGTTTGTTCTGTTCCTCTCTCTCTCCATCTCTGTAGCTTCCTGGTATGCTGGATAAGGACCCGAGCTAAGGGAATTGGGCTGACTTTGTAGTGCCTGTCCCGAATGGCTCATTAATGTAAATGGACATATTGAAAAACACTGTCAGTAGTGATGTAATTTTGTAAATGTTATATTGTGATATTGTTTCATAAAAAACGTGTTGCAATGTATATACTTTAGTATGTTTAGTTAAATGGAAAATGTAGGTTTGAATAGGTAATTGCTTAATTAATTAGTGTTAATTGTTTTGAGGGGAGGGGCTAGCCCTACAAAAGGAGCTTCTCTTTCAGGTCATGGAGAGGTATTTTGGATTGAGCTGTGGATGGGGCAGCATTGTTTTTAGCTGGCCCATAAGGTATACGTTTGATGGCAGTACTGTTGTTTTTGTTCTGGAATCACTATGTAAATAAACACCCTTGCACAAAATAACTTTTGCAGCTCCGCCATCTTTTTATTTTGATAGAGGTTAGGTTTTCCAGTTTAGCCTTCTGGCCTACTCCGTGACAGTGTCAAGAATTGCAATGGCAACGCTCTCGGGTTTTTCATGCTCAACAGTTTCCCGTGTGCATCAAGACCTGTCCACCACCCAAAGGACATCCAGCCAACTTGACACAGCTGTGGGAAGCATTGGAGTAATCATGGGCCAGCATCCCTGTGGAACGCTTTCGACACCTTGTAGAGTCCATGCCCAGATGAATTGAGGCTGTTCTGAAGGCAAAAAGGGGTACAACTCAATATTATTAAGGTGTTCCTAATGTTTTGTACACTAAGTGTAGTTGTCAATGGTTTTAGCAGGGCTGGGGGTCTCCTAGTCCACCAGCAGCCAAATTGAACGCCCTGCAACGTATTTTGACTTTTTATTGATAATGACCTATAAATGGATTCTATTACTCCCAGAACTACTCTAACTCTTAAAATTCTAATTATTTGCCTGCAGGATAAAGAGAGATCAGACTCGGATTTGGGAGTGAGTGGTGTGATTGTGCAGTGGATATATTAAACATGCTTTGCCTCAGTGAAGTTGACATGCCATCTGATCCATCCAAGGGTGAAAACTATTCCAAAGCAGTAAACTATATGGGAGCCAAAGCAGGCAGCTGTGTAGAAAATCAAGTCATCACACAATCTTGTTTTATTCTCTAGCGATACGTATCAAAATTATGCCTCTGATGAATGGACATCAATATTGTCTTTGAGAACCGACTGTGGGGCTTCCTTGGTTCAGTGAAACTCGGCGGCTGCTTATTGGTTTCATAGAGACCCACTGGAGCGATGTTTCCTTTGACGAGGTCTGACATGGAACAGTTTTATCTGCCCACACTTCTGTCAATATGTTTTGGATGACTCCCATCTCAGTTCACACATACAGTACAGTACCAGTTGAAAGTATGGACAAACCTACTCATTCAAGGGTTTTACCTAATTTTTACAATTTTCTACATCATAGAATAATAGTGTAGACATAAACTATGAAATAACACATATGGAATCATGCAGTAAGCAAAAAAGTGTTAAACAAATCAAAATATATTTAACATTTTAGATTCTTCAAAGTAGCCACCCTTTGCTTTGATGACAGCTGTGCACACTCTTGGCATTCTCTCAACCAGCTTCATGAGGAATGCTTTTCAACAGTCTTGAAGGAGTTCCCACATATGCTGCTTTTCCTTCACTCTGCGGTCTCATCCCAAACCATCTCAATTGTGTTGAGGTCAGGTGATTGTGGAGGCCAGGTCATCTGATGCAGCACTCCATCACTCTCCTTCTTGTTCTATTAGCCCTTACACAGCCTGGAGGTGTGTTTTGGGTCATTGTTCTGTTGAAACGCAAACGAGATGGGATGGCGTATCGCTGAAGAATGCTGTGGTGCCATGCTGGTTAAGTGTGCCTTGAATTCTAAATTAATCACTGACAGTGTCACCAGCAAAGCACCATCACACCTCCTCCTCCATGCTTCACAGTGGTAACCACACATGCAGAGATCATCCGTTCACCTAGTCTGTGTCTTACACGGCAGTTGGAATCAAAAATCTAAGATTGGACTCATCAGACCAAAGGACAGATTTCCACTCGTGTTTCTTGACCCAAGCAAATCTCTTCTTCTTATTGGTGTCCTTTAGTAGTGGTTTCTTTGCAGCAATTGGACCATGAAGGCCTGATTCACACAGTCTCCTCTGAACAGTAGATTTTGAGATGTGTCTGTTACTTGAACACTGAGAAGTGTTTATTTGGGCTGCCAATTTCTGAGGCTGGTAACTCTAATGAACTTATCCTCTGCAGCGGAGGCAACTCTGGGTCTTCCTTTACTGTGGCGGTCCTCATGAGAGCCAGTTTCATCATAGTGCTTGATGGTTTTTGCGACTGCACTTAGAGAAACTTTCAAAGTTCTTGAAATGTCCGTATTGACTTCATGTCTTAAAGTAATGATGGACTGTCATTTTTCATAGTTTTTTTTTTTAGCTTTTCTTGCCATAATATGGACTTGGTCTTTTAACAAATCTTCTGTATACCACCCCTACCTTGTCACAACACAACTGATTGGCTCAAATGCATTAAAAAGGAAAAAGATTCCACAAATTAACTTTTAACAAGGCACACCTGTTAATTGAAATGCATTCCAGGTGACTACCTCATGAAGCTGGTTGAGAGAATGCCAAGAGTGTGCAAAGCTGTCATCAAGGCAAAGGGTGGCTACTTTGAAGAATCTCAAATATAAAATATAGTTTGGTTTGTTTACTACATGATTTCTTGTGTGTTATTTCATAGTTCTGATGTCTTCACTATTATTCTACAATGGATAAAATAGTACAATTAAAGAAAAACCCTTGAATGAGTAGGTGTGTCCAAACTTTTGAGCGGTACTGTGCATGCACCTTCAACAGCATTATGCCATTGAGACTGCTGGCGGACTGAAAGGTAAGGAAGGGAGAGGGACATCCAATCTCTCTGATCTGACCTGGTTTTTCTATGTAATCCTACACACACGTCAGTTAACAGAAACAAAGCATAGGAGGACCCATAAGCAATGAGTCTACTCTGGATAAAACATGTATGAGTTGTAATTTCTGCTATAGCTTATGGTGGTTATGATCTGGTGATAATGGCGCCGGAGGCGATGGCTGCCGTTTTACAATTGTGCTATTTTGTGTGTTTTTTCTCATTGTTTGTAACTTATTTTGTACACAATGTTGCTGCTATCGTCTCTTATGACCGAAAAGAGCTTCTGGATATCAGAACAGCGATTACTCACCTCGAGCTGGACAAAGATTTTTTTCTTCTATAATGAGTCTGACTCGCAGGATATACTGTTTCTCCCGGACAGCCTATAGGGGGGAGTTCAGAGACTGCCAGGACAACAACCTCTCCCTCAATGTGAGCAAGACGAAGGAGTTGATCGTGGACTACAGGAAAAGGAGGGTAGTGCGTACGGCCCAGTACAGTACATCACTGGGGCCAAGCTTCCTGCCATCCAGGCCCTATATACTAGGCCCCAAAAATTGTCAAAGACTCCAGTCACCGAAGTCATAGACTGTTATCTCTGCTACCGCACGGCAAGCAGTACAGGAGCGCCAATTCTCGGTCCAAAAGGCTCCTTAACATCTATCTCCAAGCCATAAGACTGCTGAACAATGAATAAAATGGCCACCTGGACTATTTGCATTGACACCCCCCCCTTGTTTTTACACCGCTGCTACTCGCTATGTACCGGTATGTCCTATATATAGCCTCGTTATTGTTATTATATTGTGTTATTATTTCATTTTTTTACTTTAGTTTATTTAGTAAATATTTTCTTAACTCTATTTTCTTCAAACTGCACTGTTGGTTAAGGGCTTGTAAGTAAGCATTTCACGGTAAGGTGTTGTATTCGGCACATGTGACAAATACAATTTGATTTGGTTCATCATAGCCTTCCTGTGATTTTCTGACAGCAAACTACTAAGATATCCTCCACTGAGACCCAATGCATAGTTCTGCAGTCAAATGGGGCTTTTTCAGTTCTTCTTTTAATGTGCACATCTGAGATTGTTTGTATGCTACAGTGGTGTCTCTTGGAGGTATAGTAACAGACATCCACAGGACATTCATGTTGACAAATAAGGCCCCATATGTGTAACTAATATCTTGTTGTCTCAACACGTTACTATACCACATTCACTGTTTGTATAACAGTGTGAGCTCCGGCCTCATGTTCCCAAAACAGGACACAAACTCACATTGCTCTGAACAATAACACACCGAACTCCAGAGGCACCATCAATACAACTGACCCAGAAAAGGCATTTCTTCCCAATGTGAGTTTATTCCCAAATCAGAATGTGAACTTAGAACCCTCTGCACAATATCACAAAAATGAGGCGGTGCATGTTTTGACCTATGTTGATGTGTATTGACGTCAGCTATAAGCTCATTTATTGGGGTGACTGTTAGTTTAATAAATCATATAATATCTGTTATTATGTCTCTGATCTCTGTGAGAGGATGTGACTCTGGATGCGTCCCAACTGACACCCTATTCCTTTAGGGCGCTGGTCAAAAGTAGTGCACTACATAGGGAATAGGGTGCCATTTCCAAATCAAATTTATTGGGCACATTCACGTGTTTAGCAGATGTTATTACAAGTGTAGCGAAATGCTTGTGTTTCTAGCTCTGACAGTGCAGTAATATTGAACAAGTAATATCTAACAATTTCACAACATATACCCAATACACACAAATCTAAGTAAAGGAATGCAATTAAGAATATATACATATTTGAACAAGTAATGTCAGAGCGTCCAAAGATAGAATAGAATACAGTATATACATATGAGGTGAGTTATGCAAAATATGTAAACATTATTAAAGTGACTAGTGTTCCATTTATTAAAGTGGCCAGTGATTTCAAGTCTAGGTATATAGGCAACAGCCTCTAATGTGCTAGTGATGGCTATTTAACAGTCTGATGGCCTTGAGATAGAAGCTGTTTTTCAGTCTCTCGGTCCCAGCTTTGATGCACCTGTGCTGACCTCGCCTTCTGGATGATAGCGGGGTGAACAGACAGTGGCTTGGGTGGTTGTTGTCCTTGATGATCTTTTTGGCCTTCATGTGATATCGGGTGATGTAGGTGTCCTGCCCCCGGTGATGCGTTGGGCAGACCGCTCCACCCTCTGGAGAGCCCTGCGTTTGTGGGCGGTGCAGTTGCCGTTCCAGGCGGTGATGAAGCCCGACAGGATGCTCACAATTGTGCATCTGTAAAAGTTTGTGAGGGTTTTAGGTGCCAAGCCAAATTTCTTCAGCCTCCCGAGGTTGAAGAGGCGCTGTTGCGCTGTTGCACCTTCTTCACCACACTGTCTATGTGGGCGGACCATTTCAGGTTGTCAGTGATGTGTATGCAGAGGAACTTGAAGCTTTCCACCTTCTCCACTGCGGTCCTGTCGATGTGGATAGGGGGGTGCTCCCTCTGCTGTTTTCTGAAGTCCACGATCATCTCCTTTGTTTTGTTGACGTTGAGTGAGAGGTTATTTTCCTGGCACCACACTCCCAGGTACCACCTCCCTGTACACTGTCTCATCATTGTTTCTAATCAAGCCTACTACTGTTGTGTCGTCTGCAAACTTGATGATTGAGTTGGAGGCGTGTGTGGCCACACAGTCATGGGTGAATAGGGAGTACAGGAGGGGGCTGAGCACGCACCCTATTGGGGACCCAGTGTTGAGAATCAGCGAAGTGGAGGTGTCACCACCTGGGGGCGGCCCGTCAGGGAGTCCAAGACCCAGTTGTACAGAGCGGGGTTCAGACCTAGGGCTTCAAGCTTAATGATGAGCTTGGAGGGTACTATGGTGTTGAACACTGCGGTATAGTCAATGAACAGCATTCTTACATAGGTATTCCTCTTGTCCGGATGGGATAGGGCAGTGTGCAGTGCGATGGCGATTGCATCGCCTGTGGATCTATTGGGGCGGTAAGCAAATTGAAGTGGGTCTAAGGTGTCAGGTAAGGTAGAGGTGATAGTCTCTGAAAGCACTTCATGATGACAGAAGTGTGTGCTATGGGGCGATAGTCATTTAATTCAGTTACCTTTGCTTTCTTGGGCACAGAAACAATGGTGGCCATCTTGAAGCATGTGGGGATAGCAGACTGGGATAGGGAGAGATGGAACATGTCCATAAACACAGCTAGCTGGTCTGCGCATGCTCTGAGGACTCGGCTAGGGATGCCATCTGGGCCGGCAGCCTTGCGAGGGTTAACACTCTTAAATGTCTTACTCATGTCGGCCACGGAGAAGAAGAGCCCAGAGCCCTTGCTAGGGGCCCGCGTTGGTGGCACTGTGATATCCTCAAAGCAGGCGAAGGTATTTAGCTTGTCCGGAAGCAAGACATCAGTGTCCGCGACATGGTTGGTTTTCCTTTTGTAGTCTGTGATTGTCTGTAGACACTGCCACATACGTCTCGTGTCTGAGCTGTGGAATTGCAACTCTGCTTTGTCTCTATACTGACGTTTTGCCTGTTTGATTGCCTTGTGGAGAGAATAACGACACTGTTTGTATTCTGCCATATTCCCAGTCACCTTGCCATGGTTAAATCCGGTTGTTCGCACTTTCATTTTTGCACAAATGCTGCCATCTATCCACGGTTTCTGGTTAGGGTAGGTTTTAATTGTCACAGTGGGTACAACATCTCCTATACACTTCCTGATAAACTCAGTCACCATATCAGTATAATTGTCAATGTTATTATTGGAGGCTTCCCGGAACATATTCCAGTCCGCGTGGTGAAAACAATTTTGAACCGTGGATTCCGATTGGTCAGACCAGCGTTGAATAGTCCTTGGGTACTCCCTGTTTGAGTTTCTGCCTATAGGAAGGGAGGAGCAAAATGGAGTCGTGGTCAGATTTGCCGAAAGGAGGGCGGCGAAGGGCCTTGTAGGCATCCCGGAAGTTGGAGTAGCAGTGGTCGAGTGTTTTAGCAGCGAGAGTACTACAGTTAATGTGTTGATAGAACTTCAGTTTGCATAAAGTCCAGTGAAGTTCTTTGAGGGCCGTCGTGGTATCGGTTTGACTCGTGACTATAACTGAAGAGAATTCTCTTGGGAGGTAATACGGTTGGCATTTGATTGTGAGGTATTCTAGGTCGGGTGAACAAAAGGACTTGTTCCTGAATGTTATCACAATCACAACACGAGTTGTTAATCATGAAACATATACCCCTTCTTCTTCTTCCCAGAGAGATATTTATTCCTGTCTGCGCGATGAACTGAGAACCCAACTGGCTGGATTGACTCATACATTATATCCCGAGAGAGCCATGTTTCCGTGAAACAGAGTATGTTACAATCCCTGATGTCTCTCTGGAAAGAAATCCTCGCCTTAAGCTCCTCAACTTTATTTTATTTTATTAATTTGACCATTTAAAAAAACAAGCACACATAAAACTTAAAAGCCATACATGCACATGAATAAAATCATTGAGGATAACACACAAGGAAGTCTGGGACTTATTTCCATTGTGGTCCTCTTGAGACAAGATGGCTAGACAAGATCAAACACAGTATGGCAGTGAAATAATAAAACAAAAACATAGAAGAACATCTATCTCATCATTCCAAGTACATAATAGGGGTTATTCATATGGGCAAAGAAGACATCAAACCTATTTTTACTTTATTTTTTAAAGCTGTCCAGAGAGGACGCTGTTTTTATAGGCAGAGGCAACTCATTCCATTCTGAGGCTCCAGTATACAAGAAAGTACCTTTCACAGCATTACTCCAGAACCTGCATAAGCACACATCAGCAACACCTGATCTAGTGCTGTGATTGTGTGCATCCCTAACACGAGGAAAGTAATCACTTAAATATCTGGGCGCAGGACCATAAATACTCCTGTAAACCAAACCTAGTCTAATCTGGGACACCCTAGCCTCAACAGGCAGCCAGTTTAGTTCCTGAAAGCAGCTCCTGCCTATGTGAGTACGTGGACTCACCTTCAATACTACCCTGATCAGCTTATTCTGGGCTATCTGGAGCTTCCCTTCATAAGTTTAGATAAGACCCCAAACCAGGAAGTACTAGCATAGTCAAAATGGCATTGAATGAGGGCAGTAGCTAGCACATTCATGGAGTCCTTATCAAGCAGCTTGGACTTTCTAGCCAAAAACTTAGTCCTGGCATTGACCTTCCCTAGCACCTTATTGGCCATGCTCACACCTCCCAAGCTTCCATCAAGGATACATCCCAAGTAGCTAACAGAGGTTTTAGTAGTCAGCACGTCACCCCCTAACTCCACTCTGATTTCAGACGACCTACACAATTTAGGTCTGGATCCAAAAATAATTGTTTCTGTTTTCCCAAAGTGCAGAGATAGCTTATTATCTCCAAGCCATTTGCTAATGTTAGTAAGCTCTATGCTAAGTATGCTCTCCAACATAGTTTTACTTTTGTGAGACACCAGAAGTGTAGAGTCATCCACATAAAGAAAAAGACGCCAAGAACAAGCATCTTTCATATCATTAATATACAAAAAAACAGCAGAGGCCCAAGCACGCTCCCCTGCGGAACGCCACAACTCATTGGTTTTGCCTGAGACACTGAACCATTAATCTCTACTACTTGCTCCCTTCCTGATAAATAGGACTTTACCCAGCCTAGAGGGATACTGCTTAACCCCAGTGCCTCCAGTTTGGAGATTAGGAGACAGTGGTTAACTGTATCAAAGGCCTTCTGTTGGTCAAGCAGTACCATTCCACACAGATTTCCCTCATCAATCTCTTTCCTGATGAAGTCAGTCAAGTAAAGTAGACATGATATTATCCAGAGACTGAACATTAGCGAGTAATATACTCGGAAGCTGTGTGTGGTGTGCGCGCCTCCTAAGTCGGACTAGAAGACCACTCCGAGTACCGAGTACCGCAGTGTTTTGGGTCAGCCTCTGGGAGCAGTTCAATTACCCTGGGGGGTGCGAGCAAAGCATCCGATTCGGGAAAGTTGTATTCCTGGTCGTAATGCTGATAGTGCTGGTGAGTTACTGCCGCTCTGATATCCAATAGTTCTTCCTGGCTGTATGTAATAAGACAAAACAGTTTCCTAAGAGCTAGAAGCACGGCAACCCTCTCTGTTGGGGCCATACTTTCCAATTTGGGACGCAGTCTGTGTCTTCTTTGTGAACAGATGTACATTTTTTGAGAATCCAGACACACACATAATTAACAGCTTAGTCACAACACAACACATCACAACACCAAATTAGCTGATGAAATTAAATCTACCTTTGAAATCTTTCAGATATGAGCCAGTCCTTTTTATCTGAATAATCTGGGGAGATGTTAGAGGAGGATAATTGGTAAATATGAAGTGACATGTTCTGAATCTATCTTGTGTGCACACAATGGAGTCTGGGTGCTTTTCCTGGTTTGTGTCATTTATGCTTTATTTTACCATGACTCAACAGCAGACATGTCTTCTGGCCATCACATCTTATTGCAAACTACTTTAACACAATTCAAATTTGTTCTGTATCTGTTGAGGCTTGCATAAGTTTATCTTGAAGTTTTAATGGTGCTGCATCTCTTATATTCACTTCACTTCAGCAAACCTTTATTGAGCCAACACGTTTATCGAGCCAAACATTTTACATAACAGTGACACATTTTTTGGACCACTTTCAAAACCCTTTATTAAAGACATTAATTCAAATTTCTGAATGCATTGTACATAATCACAACCGTGCCAATTCATTTCCAAAATCAACACTAACGAAACCCTTGTTTCTCCAGGTGGAAAAAATACAGGAAAAAAACTCAATATGCTCCAATTATCTGTGAGAGGCATGTTGTTTATCTGAAATGTTTCCATGCTAATGATTTTGTTATGTGGATTGGAACACCTTTAGTCTAGCAGCTCCATTGTACAAACTCTGTACATTAAGTATTTTATATCACTATGAATGGCATAGAATAATGTAGCGGGACCTGTGTCTGTAACCCTGCATACATGTATGTCATAGCACCTAGGATCCTTTGTTCTGCTCTTTAACAATGCCTGAGACCGCAGGCTGTCATGACTGTCACTCAGACAGCTCTGAACATTACCAATATGTTGCATGGTACAAAAGCGTTCTCTGAGTGACACGTGGCTTTCAGCACAGGGAGTCCATGGACATAATACTGTGTGTATTGGTCCTTCCATTCTTTTTTGGCATTTATTTTTGTTTTCTTTCTGACCCAAAATTGCGCCTGAATTGCTTTATATTTTGTATTTTCTCCGAATTTAAGGCTTGTCATTTGTGTATGTGAGTCATTTCATGTCTGTGACATTTTCTTTTTCATTTGTGAGACTGTGTTGGTTTTGGTTGTTGTTGCATAGAGCACACTGAGAGATGTCCTGCAGAGATTGTTGTGGTAAGTAGAAGCAATCTATTAAAGTGGGTCACGGTTCGGTTACTGTTACGGTACTGCGGAAAAATTTAATTCCAACAGTTACTGTAGTTCATTTTTGTTTATTTGTCAAAATACGAAAACATTTAAAGCACCCTATTTGTGGCCCAAGTCCAGTTTCTGTGACATCATTCACAATGTTCCTGGCATTGTCTGTTGTGACAGGGATTGTTATGTTGGGCCTCAAGTAGAGGTCTAAAAGTTGGACCCGTACCGAAATGGACCTGGGGCTTTCCCACCCGGACAAATATGCATAAATTCATTTTTCAATATAGAGGCCGTTCCGTACAGACTTGGTCGGATCCGAGTGAGGGAAGCACCAGAAAAATCCATTTGTAAGCTATTTTATTAACCTTTCTGAACCACCCATCCCGGATCCGGGATAATTGTCATCAGAAACGCTGACTAGCATAGCCTAGCCTAGCGCCACAGGTATATAATATAATATAATTTCATGAAATCACAAGTGCAATATTGCAAAACACAGCTTAGCCTTTTGTTAATCCATCTGTCATCTCAGATTTTGAAATTATGCTTTACAGCGAAAGCAATACAAGCGTTTGTGTAAGTTTATCGATCGCTTGACAAAACAATAAGTACACCTAGCATCAGGTAACTTGGTCACGAAAATCAGAAAAGCAATCAAATTAATCGTTTACCTTTGATGATTTTCGGATGTTTTCACTCACAAGACTCCCAGTAAGACAACAAATGTTCCTTTTGTTCCATAAAGATATTTTTTATATCCAAATACCTCCGTTAGTTTGATGCGTTATGCCCAGGAATCCACCGGAAAGAACGGTCTTGACAACGCCGACAAAAATTCCAAATTATATCCATAATGTCCACAGAAACATGTCGAACGTTTTTTATAATCCATCCTCAGGGTGTTTTTCAAATATCTATTCGATAATATATCAACCGGGACAGTTGGCTTTTCACTGGGACCGGGAGTAACAATGGCTGCCTTTCTCTTTTGCGCACAAGTCACTCTGAGAGCCCCCACCTATCCACTTACGCAATGTGGTCGTTCACGCTCATTCTTCAAAATAAAAGCCTTAAACTATGTCTAAAGGCTGTTTAGGGAAGCCTTAGGGAAGCCATAGAAAAATAAGTCTGGTTGATATCCCTTTATATGGGCAATAGGGATGCATAGGAACAGAGAGGTTTCAAGAACAGGGGCACTTCCTGATTGGATTTTCCTCCGGTTTTAGCCTGCAATATCAGTTCTGTTTAACTCACAGACAAACTTTTTACAGTTTTGGAAACTTCAGAGTGTTTTCTATCCTAATCTGACAATTATATGCATATTCTAGTTTCGGGGGCTGAGAAATAGGCAGTTTCAAATGGGTACGTGTTTTTAGCCAAAAATGAAAATATCGCCCCCTAGTCTTAAGAAGTTTTAACCAAAGCTGATACAGCGCGAAAGAGAGCAGGAGGGGGAGGGGCCCTGCGGTGTGTGTACTGTGAACTAGTGAAACGGGAGCAAGGAGGGAGAGGCAGCAACTTGCACTAGTAGACTAACTTCTAGCTTGTCATAGCTAAGATATTTATCATCCAATATGATTACATACAGTTGAAGTCGGAAATTTACATACACGTTAGCCAAATACATTTAAACTCAGTTTTTCACAATTTCTGACATTTAATCATAGTAAAAATTCCCTGTTTTAGGTCAGTTAGGATCACCACTTTATTTTAAGAATGTGAAATGTCGGATTAATAGTAGAGAAAATTATTTATTTTTGCTTTTATTTCTTTCATCACATTCCCAGTGGGTCAGAAGTTTACATACACTCAATTAGTATTTGGTAGCATTGCCTTTAAATTGTTTAACTTTGGTCAAACGTTTCAGGTATCCTTCCACAAGCTTCCCACAATTAGTTTGGTGAATTTTGGCCCATTCCTCCTGACAGAGACAATTCTGCCCACAAATTTTCTATGGGATTGAGGTCTGGGCTTTGTGATGGCCACTCCAATACCTTGACTTTGTTGTCCTTAAGCCATTTTACCACAACTTTTGAAGTATGCTTGGGGTCATTGTCCACTTGGAAGACCCATTTGCGACCAAGCTTTAACTTCCTGACTGATGTCTTGAGATGTTGCTTCAATATATCCACATACTTTTCCTGCCTCATGATGTCGTCTATTTTCTGAAGTGCTCCAGTCCCTCCTGCAGCAAAGCACCCCCACAACATGATGCTGCCACCCCGTGCTTCACGGTTGGGATGGTGTTCTTCGGCTTGCAAGCCTCCCCCTTTTTCCTCCAAACATAACGATGGTCATTATGGCCAAACAGTTCTATTTTTGTTTCATCAGACCAGAGGACATTTCTCCAAAAAGTACGATCTTTGTCCCCATGTGCAGTTGCAAACCATAGTCTGGCTTTTTTTATGGCGGTTTTGGAGCAGTGGCTTCTTCCTTGCTGAGTGGCCTTTCAGGCTATGTTGATATAGGACTCGTTTTACTGTGGATATAGATACTTTTGTACCTGTTTCCTCCAGCATCTTCACAAGGTCCTTTGCTGTTGTTCTGGGATTGATTTGCACTTTTCGCACCAAAGTACGTTCATCTCTAGGAGACAGAACACGTCTCCTTCCTGAGCAGTATGATGGCTGCGTGGTCCCATGGTGTTTATACTTGCATATTATTGTTTGTACAGATGAACGTGGTACCTTCAGGCATTTGGAAATTGCTCCCAAGGATGAACCAGACTTGTGGAGGTCTACAATTTTTTTTCTGATGGCTTGGCTAAGTTCTGTTGATTTTCCCATGATGTCAAGCAAAGAGGCACTGAGTTTGAAGGTAAGCCTTGAAATACATCCACAGGTACACCTCCAATTGACTCAAATGATGTCAATCAGAAGCTTCTAAAGCCATGACATACTTTTCTGGAATTTTCCAAGCTTTTTCAAGGCACAGTCAACTTAGTGTAGGTCAACTTCTGACCCACTGGAATTGTGATACAGTGAATTATAAGTGAAATAATCTGTCTGTAAACAATTGTTGGACAACCGACTTGCCAAACCTATAGTTTGTTTACAAGACATTTGTGGAGTGGTTGAAAAATGAATTTTAATGACTCAACGTAAGTGTATCTAAACTTCCGACTTCAACTGTTGTACCTGTCTTGACTGCATCAAACCGAGAAAAACTAGTTGGCTTAGATAGTTAGCTAAGTTAGTTAGCCAGCTAGCTAGGCTAATTGAATTGAGTCTGCATGTGCTTTCTTTCTGTCCTACAGTTACAAATAACAACTCCTCCATTCAGGTTATTTAATAGCAGCCTACCTGTTGGCTCTTGTTCGTTGTGGCATATACTTTTCATTTAACTTTTAATTCCATCATTTTTTACTTTTGATCGGCCCGACCACAACAACATGCTACACGCACCACTCTGCATAGGCTATTCTCGTTGAGCAGTGGCGAACATACTGTTAACTTTTTATCAACAGTTCTCTGTCTATCTCCATTGTAATCAACTGTGAAGTCCAAATGTTCCCAAACTGGAGACTTAAACAATGATGGAGTAACCTCCAATTATGGTTTATCGATCCCACCACTCACCATCTACAAAGTTCCCAGCTGCGCCTCACAAAATGATAGTTTGAAATCCGCCAGTTGAGATTAGAATTTTGATTATAATGTGTGCATAGGCTGTAGTTTTTCAACGGAATAGCCTGTAATGTTTTTTCAGCTCAGATTAACTCATGAGGCAATGGCTTACAACGCAGCGTAGGCATAACCTACAGGCCTAGTATTAGTGTTATATTTATGTTTTAATTTGGGTTCACAGTGTGGACTGAACCGAGGTCACCATACTGAACTGTTCGGTACGTGTACCTTGTATCGTTACAGCCCTAGGGATATAGATATTTCGCTGTTGAAATTAGAGATTGCCGCTGTGAGGTGTTATTTGTTTATTGAAAAGCTATATATATTTTTTTTTACATTTTATTTACATATTTTCTTTGCCAAGAGTTGGAAGGAAGCTTTATTGATTTGTCCCCATGGTTTGGGTAGACAGACAGACCACCTGCATCAGATGGAGAGAGCGCTACAGTATTACATTTGGACTGGGGGGAATAAATGGAGGTCTTCGTAAGGCTATTAAGGATGAATGGAGACAGATCAAGACAGGACATGTGGCCCTCACTGTCCCACTCTTGCCCTTAGCACTATGGTTGATGCCTTCCCAGCCTGGCCTCAGTCTGGGACATTTGACATGGAAGGAAGGTAGGATAGAAAGACCACCCATATCAGATGGAGATGGAGCAGTCACTTTTGGACTGGAGGATGGATGGAGACAGATCAGGACAGAATGTGTGTCTCTCTGTCCCCTTAGTACTGTCGGTGAGTCTGGTCTGTGGTTTATGGGGACATTGACTAGGGATGAGTGGAGACTGATCAGGATAGGATGTCTGTATCCCTCACTGTCCCTCTGGAGCCCTCAGTGCTGTAGGTGGGTGACGCCAGCCCAGCCTTTGTTTGTTTTATGGTTATGGGGACTTTAGTTTGACATCGGGGGTGGAAGGGAGTGAGTAGTGCTCCCCTCTCCATAGAGGACAACTGGCAGCGTGTGGGCCAGGGCAGCAGGAAGGGAGCTAGAGGCCGCAGATGGGAAGTGATGGCTCCCTTTGTCAGCCTGAGCAGGACAGATTGATGTTAAACGAGCCACATAGCTCCACATTATGTCCATGCAGGGCATGGTTATAGTATGCATTCCAAAGGGCACCCTATTCCCTTTATAGTGCACTTCTTTTGACTAGGGCCCATAGGGCTCTGGTCAAAAGTGGTGCACTATATAGGGAATAGGGTGCTGTTTGAGACGCAGGCATTGTCAGCATTTGGGACAGGGATGACTTCCCTGCATGTGCTTCTTCAACCCTGAGCCCTGCTGTCATTGCACCCATCTCTCAAATTCAAGGGATTACAGTACAGTTCAGTGATCCCTAAAGAATGGCAGCACAAATCTAAGTCTAACTGGATTTATTTAAGATTCTTACAGTTTCTCAAAGTCTTCTTGTTTCCAAGTGTTTATTTGGAGGTCATTATGCTACAGGGTCACGGTCCTGCCTATCTACTGTATTGTTGATGATACAGGGTCACTGTCCTGCCTATCTACAGTATTGTTGATGATGCAGGGTCACTGTCCTGCCTATCTACAGTATTGTTGATGATGCAGGGTCACTGTCCTGCCTATCTACAGTATTGTTGATGATACAGGGTCACTGTCCTGCCTATCTACAGTATTGTTGATGATACAGGGTCACTGTCCTGCCTATCTACAGTATTGTTGATGATGCAGGGTCACTGTCCTGCCTATCTACAGTATTGTTGATGATACAGGGTCACTGTCCTGCCTATCTACAGTATTGTTGATGATGCAGGGTCACTGTCCTGCCTATCTACAGTATTGTTGATGATGCAGGGTCACTGTCCTGCCTATCTACAGTATTGTTGATGATGCAGGGTCACTGTCCTGCCTATCTACAGTATTGTTGATGATGCAGGGTCACTGTCCTGCCTATCTACAGTATTGTTGCTGGTGATAAACTCTGCTGGTGAGTTTGTATTGACAGGCTTTTGTTGAAGGACAGGTCCAGTAGTCAGGACGACAATGTGTAATGGATGACAATATATTTCACATTGTACGTCGATATAAATCCCTTCATATTTAGATTGAAGATTGAATCCAAAGGAACTTGTAATGTAGGAATACATATAAAACCTTGTCAGATCAGAGAGATTGTATGTCCCTCTCTCTCCACTACCCCCAGCCGTCTCAATGACATCATGTTGTTGGAGTTGGTGTTTGTGTGTGTGTGCGTGTGCATGTGCATGCACGTGTGTTTGTCTTTTTGAGTGTATTGTATTACGAGTCAAGCTTTATGCTGCAGGAAATTGCAGCAGGATTAAGCAGTTGTGCTTCACCTGACACTGGTGATCATCCCAATCAACAGCAGGCGACAGGCTCGGATGGCCATCACCATGACAAATGCCAATACTCCCTCTGGTAATGTGAGTAGACCCAGTCCAGCAGGAAAAGGAGCTCTCTCTCACACAGTCAGGCAGTCACCTGCCAAAGATTGAGATGAGAAGCTTGTTGCCCAATGAGCAACTGAACCCCCTCGGATTCAAAACATGAGAATTGTCAGGGTGAGAGCAAGTGTTAGACAGGGCTGAAGGAAGGGAGAGACAGGGAGACAAAGAGAGAAGTGTTAGACAGGGCTGAGGGAAGGGAGAGACAGGGAGACAAAGAGAGAAGTGTTAGACAGGGCTGAGGGAAGGGTGAGACAGGGAGACAAAGAGAGAAGTGTTAGACAGGGCTGAGGGAAGGGAGAGACAGGGAGACAAAGAGAGAAGTGTTAGACAGGGCTGAGGGAAGGGAGAGACAGGGAGACAAAGAGAGAAGTGTTAGACAGGGCTGAAGGAAGGAGAGAGAAGTGTTAGACAGGGCTGAAGGAAGGAGAGAGAAGTGTTAAACAGGGCTGAGGGAGAGAGAGAAGTGTTAAACAGGGCTGAGGGAGAGAGAGATGTGTTAGACAGGGCTGGGGGAGAGAGAGAGAAGTGTTAGACAGGGCTGAAGGAAGGAGAGAGAGAAGGAGAGATACGTGTTAGATAGGGCTGAAGGAAGGAAAGAGAAGGAGAGAGAACTGTTAAACAGGGCTGAGGGAGAGAGAGAGATGTGTTAGACAGGGCTGAGGGAGAGAGAGAGAAGTGTTAGACAGGGCTGAAGGAAGGAGAGAGAGAGAGAAGGAGAGAGAAGTGTTAGACAGGGCTGAAGGAGGGAGAGAGAAGGAGAGAGAAGTGTTAGACAGGCTGAGGTAGAGAGAGAGACGTGTTAGACAGGGCTGAGGGAGGGAGAGAGAAGTGTTAAACATGGCTGAGGGAGAGAGATAAGTGTTAGACAGGGCTGAGGGAGAGAGAGAAGTGTTAGACAAGGCTGAAGGAAGGAGAGAGAGAAGTGTTAGATAGGGCTGAAGGAAGGAGAGAGAACTGTTAAACAGGGCTGAGGGAGAGAGAGAGATGTGTTAGACAGGGCTGAGGGAGAGAGAGAAGTGTTAGACAGAGCTGAAGGAAGGAGAGAGAGAAGGAGAGAGAAGTGTTAAACAGGGCTGAAGGAGGGAGAGAGAAGTGTTAGACAGGGCTGAGGGAGAGAGAGAGAGAAGGAGAGAGAAGTGTTAGACAGGGCTGAGGGAGAGAGAGAAGTGTTAGACAGAGCTGAAGGAAGGAGAGAGAGAAGGAGAGAGAAGTGTTAGACAGGGCTGAAGGAAGGAAAGAGAAGTGTTAGACAGGGCTGAAGGAAGGATAGAGAACTGTTAAACAGGGCTGAAGGAAGGAGAGAGAAGTGTTAGACAGGGCTGAAGGAAGGATAGAGAAGTGTTAAACAGGGCTGAGGGAGAGAGAGAAGTGTTAGACAAAGCTGAAGGAAGGAGAGAGAGAAGTGTTAGACAGGGCTGAGGGAGAGAGACGTGTTAAACAGGGCTGAAGGAAGGAGAGAGAAGTGTTAGACAGGGCTGAAGGAAGGAAAGAGAAGTGTTAGACAGGGCTGAAAGAAGGAGAGAGAAGTGTTAGACGGGGCTGAAGGAGGGAGAGAGAAGTGTTAGACAGGGCTGAAGGAAGGAGAGAGAACGAAATATCTATGAAAAGAGTAAAGAGCAGTCAAATTAAGGAATATTAAATTGAGAGCAGACAGACAGACAGACAGACAGACAGACAGACAGACAGACAGACAGACAGACAGACAGACAGACAGACAGACAGACAGACAGACAGACAGACAGACAGACAGACAGACGGTCTACATTCCTGTGTGTTTTTCTCTCTAACGTGTGGAAGAAGTTTGTGAGGGCCAACTCTTGGAGAAGAGGCTGAGTCTGGATCTCTGCTGTCTTATTGAGGTATGGAGATTGAACACAGCCATCAGTAGTGCAATGTGGTTCACATCTCACATCAACACACTATTACGAAGGTTAATTTATAAGCTTAGTGGCTGGCTAATATGCAATCTAGTCCTTCAATAAATTATAAAAGGATTGGTGTAGACTAGGGTCCTGTGCTAATGTGGTTGGAGAGATGCCGTTATACTGTATAGTAAAATACATTGACTATGAAATGCGGCTAGGGTTTTATTATGTAAAACCTTTTTATGTAAATCATTCTAAAAGTCCTTTATACCCTTAAGTGAAATGCTTGACTGAAATAAACCTACATGCAGTGCAATGCGTGATTGTTGTGTAACCCTTTCAAGAGGATTTATGATTTATGATGATTTATGATGCCATTCGTGCTGACTGACCAAATATATAAACTGTAAAGCTGTTATACGCTTCCTATTGACAGATAGACATTTAAATGCATTTGTCTTAAGTACTTACTGAAGTACTGTATGTGTTTCTACATCCTAGGGAAATGGGTGAGGCAGATAGAGGCTCTGTCTCAAATGGTGCCCTATTCCCTTTATAGTACACAACTTTTGACCATAGGCTCTGGTCAAAAGCAGTGCATTATAATAGGGTGCCATTTGGGATGCAGACAGAGATTTCACACAGTAGTCAAACAATACTGTTAGCCTGTTATCGTGATACTGTTGACTCTTGGGGCAGTGTTGCTTTTTCCTCCCTCTATTTAATCTCACGTCAGCTATATTTTAATCAGTTCCAAATTGCCTCTAAACTCTGTCATGCGTGACTGGCTTTAATTTGTAAACATGGAGTGTGCGTCCAAAATGGCACCCTACAGTATTCCCTATGTAGTGCACTACTTTTGACCAGGGCTCATAGGACTATCGTCACAAGTAGTGCACTATACACTTCATATGTCAGCCTACAATGTATTAAAAACCTCTTAAGGACGAGACCCTTTTTTTTCAATTTTCGCCTAAAATGACATGCCCAAATTTAACTGCCTGTAGCTCAGGACCTGAAGCAAGGATATGCATATTCTTGATACCATTTGAAAGGAAACACTTTGAAGTTTGTGGAAATGTGAAATTAATGTTGGAGAATATAACACATAACACGCAAGTACATTGGAGTGTCTGGGTTTTTTGCTGAGTTTTTCACCCTCAACAGTTTCCTGTGTGTATCAAGAATGGTCCACTACCCAAAACACATCCAGCTAACTTGACACAACTGTGGGAAGCATTGAAGCCAATGTGGGCCAGCATCCCTGTGTAATGCTTTCAATATCTTGTAGAGTCCATTCCCGACGAATTGAGGCTGTTCTGAGGGCAAAAGGTGGGGGGGGGGGGGGGGGTGTTTGCAACTCAATATTAGGAAGGTGTTCCTATATTAGGAAGGTGTTCCTAATGTTTGGTATACTCAGTGTAGCGAGCTGCACAATGACAACAGAGCTAAACAAAGTGAAGTCCCCTCACTCACTCAGCTAGTGTTAAATTAACTTAAACAACTGAAGTAATGTCTACAAGGTGAAACTTATTTTCCGTGGCAGTGTGCTTTTTAACCTTTTACTGCAGTGGGTTAAATCAGGGTCACACAGAGTGTGTGTTGGTAGTCTTAAACAAATCTACTTTGAAACAAAATTATACACCTCATACACATGGTTAGGGGCTTGAAAAGAAGGAGACACCTGCACCATGTCAGATATAGAATCTGTAGTTTGCATCCAAATATTACACTTTATATACATCATAGAATATTGAAATATAACAAAACCGTTTGACATAAAAACACCAGATTTTCTGCATAAAAATAATTAGATGTTTAATAATTATGAAATTATGAAAATATGAATAACATTCCACCCATGAGCCCACTAGAGGGGACAATTTTGTCATTTGAAGTGTGTCAGTGTTGTGGAGTTTTTTTTATTGCTGTAGCGTTTACTCTTTCATATGAAACTCAAGACAAGAGCCTGTGGAATGTAAGACACCATGTCAGACAGTGTGCCAACGCCAGGAAGCATACATTTTATAGTCAGTTGGAAGGAATCCCGAGATATATTTATATTTCCACGCTTAGCTTTGCATCTTGTTGTAAAGGGAGAAAGGTTAAGGTAATGTGCGTGCGTGCGTGCGTGCGTGCGTGCGTGCGTGCGTGCGTGCGCGTACGTGTACTGCTGTCCAGCCATCTGTGACCAAAGAAGCGGATAAGCTTGAGCTGCTGAGTAGCAGCATGCAGGCGACACTGTCCCCAGAACATCAATCATGTCAACAGGTTGGGGGGAATGCCAGTAATAACCCATAATGACCTTTACCGAGACATGAGAACACACTGGGCTAAACAGACCTGGGTTCTTATAGTATTCAAAATCATTTTAAATACTTTGCCTGTGCTTGATTGATCTTTCCTGGCTTAATGGACCCAATGCAATTGTCTGAAAAGTGCAAAACATTGGCCTTCTGGCAATCGAGGCAGGCTAGAGCAAACGTGCAAAGTATTTCAAATATTTTGAATAGTATTTGAACCCAGATATGTGGGCTGGGCAACAAACCCACCATGGTGAGCAATATTTGGACTGATCAGGAGTCTACTACTGGCAGCATATCAGTGAATTGCCATTCTCTGAATCGCCTCTCTGGGGAAATAGACAGAAATATTGTTTGTGATGAGAGAGAAATGAACACCATTGTTGTCGGCAGAGTAACTACAGTTCAACTCTTCCACGAATCCTTGGCCAGCGCAGGATATCTGTGAGTGTCTGAGAGGGAAGACATCCAGAGTTCAGTCAGGGAATTTGATCAATCAAGCCTACAGTAAGTCAAAGGGCTTTTAAACACTTCACCAGTCGAAGTGTGTTTGATAATGTTCTTTTGTGTGCTTCAGCATTCTGTTATTTTTGGTGGAGTGTCCTCTTTCTCCTTCTCTAGTGCCCTGTCCTTACTTCTAGTGTTCCAACCTCTACTGTCTGCTGTAGTGACTGATGGTAAGGCTAAGCCCAGGCCTGACTCTTGGAAACCAACCGCTTTCTCCCTCCTCATTCTAAGCTCTAGGCTTTACACACCATGTGCTGCTGTTGTATTCTTGGATGTTGCGAGTCTTGTATTTCTCACGAGCCAGGAGTGTTTTGTCAGGTAACACAATCTTAATTGCAGTTTAATTTTAGGAAACACGGCACAACTGTGAGTACAGAAAACCTGCACAAATGTTTTGCCTCCCTTCACCCTTCCTCACCCTCCATCCCTTTCCTTGCCTTCCTCCCCTCACTCTCCTTCCCTCTCTTCCTCCCAGGGCTCTTCTGTGATTTTAAGTAATTTAAGTGTTCCCTTGAGATACAATATAATGTAGTCACCACAGTGGATGCGTGTTTTTCTCCCTGACTTAACTGAGGGGGCTACGTTATTAAGGGGGGCTACCTCACATTTCAACACAGCTGATGACATGGTATCATGTTACAATCTCTCAGTGTGTGAAGTTCAAACGTGTAGCTAAGTTTCCCTCTGCCCTTTGAACCGCTCCATGTGAACTGAGCTCAGACAAGGTGTCTGATCTCTCTCTTGTTTCTGTCTCTCTCTCTCCCTCCATCTTCTCTCCTCGTCTCTTCCATCCTTTCTCTCTCTCCCTCATTTCCCCCCTCTCTTTCTCTCTCCCTCCTTTTCTCCTTCTCTTTCTCTCTCCCTCCTTATCCCCACTCTCTTTATCTCGCTCCCTCATTTTCACCCTCTCTTTCTCTCTCTCCCTCCTTTCCCCCCTCTCTTTCTCTCTCCCTCCTTTTCTCCTTCTCTTTCTCTCTCCCTCCTTATCCCCCCTCTCTTTATCTCTCTCCCTCCTTTTCACCCTCTCTTTCTCTCTCTCCCTCCTTATCCACCCTCTCTTTCTCTCTCTCCCTCCTTTCCCCCCTCTCTTTCTCTCTCCCTCCTTTTCTCCTTCTCTTTCTCTCCCTCATCACCCCTCTCTTTATCTCTCTCCCTCCTTTTCACCCTCTCTTTCTCTCTCCCTCCTTTTCACCCTCTCTTTCTCTCTCCCTCCTTTTCACCCTCTATTTATCTCTCTTTGGTGGTGATCACTAGCTGCCTCCTGACAAACTCATGAATCACTGGGGGCTGATTCCTTCTGCCTGAATCCTGAATCGCAGCCAGCAGAGGCAGACTTGTAAAACTGATTGATTCAGACTGACTGGACTGGGGGAGCCCATCCTGATGAGATGAGGAGGATTTGATCGGCTCGATTCAGGCTTGGTGTTTTTCGTGGTTTCCTCACTCAGAATGAGAGGTAGCCTGACCTAGATTTGTGGCTGTTTGTGACCGTGCCACTGCTCGGTTTGGGTCGACAGGCGTTGTGGGGGTTGCAGCTGCCTCTATTTTTCTTGTTTTCTCTCTGCTGCTCTCTGTGGCACCTCCACTCAGCTCCCACCAGGCAGGGATCTCTCTCTCTCTTTTCATGTAACACACAACACATCCCTCCCTTCCTCCCTCCTCCGCCATCCCTTCTTCCGTCATCACTCGCTCTGTCACTCCTTCATCAGTCTGCCGTCAGTCAGTCAGCAGCAGATCAGATCACCAGGAGGACAGGTCTACTCAGAGCTTTTACAGTACTGAGGGATTATTTCTCCACTTAGCTGTCTATAGTCCAGGAGATCGACTTTACATGCTACATGGTTCAGTTATCATGTTTCTGGGTGAGTAGTAGGGCATTTATCCATGGCTTGACTTGATCCTTTCTAGTGCAACTTGCTCAAATTGCTTGTTGCACACCAGTGCTCTGAGGTATTTGGTGTTTGTTAACCCTTTTTGCAGCCTGCTATTTACAAGGTAGCTACTAAGAAATTACTTGTTAAATCAGTATTTTAAATTTATAAAATAAAGTGTTACCAAGGATGTACGGGCAGAGAGAGAGAGAGAGACAGAGTGTGTGTGTGTGTGTGTGTGTGTGTGTGTGTGTGGGGGGGGGGGGGGTGTTTGCGGTTGTGTGGGTGTATGTCTGTGTGTCTGCACGTTTGTGTATGTGTGTTTGTGTGTAGGTGTGTAGGTGTGGGTGTGTGTTTCTGGGTATCAGGTGCATCTCAATAAAGTTAGAACTGGCTAGAACCCTGTATGGGGGTTGACTCGACAGGAAGGAGAGAGAAGATTGATGTTTTTTTTCTCCTTCATTTCATCTGCTTCATTTGCTTGCTCTGTGGGAAAAGGAAATGTCAACATATTTGAGTGTTTTTAATGTAACAATCTTATCGTCTCTGTGTCCTTTTAGCAAAGTTAGGCCTACGTCTAATCTGAGGTGGCATTCTCTATCAAAACAGAAATACAGCCTCAATCCATTTCATTGCTGTTGCTGCCATGAAGGGAATTGAACAAAGTACTTTAACTCCCCTCTGTTCCTTGGTTGGATGTGGGTGTGAGTTGTGACATTCTATTAAACAGTTGACATGACAGTGTGGTACCATACTGCTAAAAGGCATAAAGGCTTTTAGAAGGGCCGTTGGTCATTGGGTGGTGTGACATTTCAGACGTAAAGCCTCTGTGGCTCAGTGGCTGTGAAGTGTAGTGTGTATAGCAAGCTGCTTTCTCTAAACCCCCTATTGATGTGAGTATACTAATAGCCCATCCTCACAGCACTCTCTCTGAGGAGTTAGAAGTTATATAATGAAATGATAATTTTGCAGCGTATCTGAAATAGAGGCTGAACTTGAGGGGAAAGCACATTTAGAGAGGAAATGAGGAGGGCTGGCCTAACGTTCCATCAGGCTTCTCCTGAGACCAGTTTCCCTCAGCTCAGCTGTTTATGTATTTATTAAAAAATGTATTTAACCTTTATTTAAAAAGGGGAAACCCATTGAGACCATGGACTCATTTACAAGGTTACCCTGGAGCAATAAATCAACGTGATCAGTCTCAATACAACACTATCAAATTACAATTACACATTCAAACTAATCAAATTGAAAAGCGACAAATAAAATTACACACAAATAAAAACTGTGCAGTTCTCCTTCACCACATTCCTCATCAAAGTCCCGAACTGACCCTTTGAGACAAGAGTCAAGCCTCAACGTGGCCTGCAGGTCTTTCCATGCACTAGGGGCACAATAACTAAAAGCAATCTTCCCGGACTTTGTGGAGACCCACAGAACCTCGAGAACCAGCCAGTCTTGAGAGCGAGTCTGATGGTGGCTGGATTAAGCTGTGAAGCTGTGAAGGGAGCTCTGTTCTGAGGGAGCTATCTCTCTCTCCTTCTCTCTCTCTCTCTCTCCATTTCTCTCTCTATCTCTCCCGTTCTCTCTCTCTCTCTCTCTAGTCTGGTCTGGTGTTGTTGCCAACCCTCAGCAGGGAATTAGATAAGGTGTGAAAATATGGCGAGATGAACTGGGCTGGCACTCTTCAGCGGGAAGAACAGACTTTAGACAGACTAAACATGTAGGCCTACTTCTGCCAGTGAATGTTCTTTTCTGGAAAGTGGCTTTTTGTGAAATAATTCCCCCAGCTTTGACATTGTGTGCCTGATTAGAAACATTAAATAATGAACATTGCTCATATAAAACAATGTTGTAAGGTTGGGGATAGCAGAAATCTGAATTTAGCAGCTCTGTGTAGAATATACCGTCGTACTTGAAATACTGTATGTTGCACAACATTTTCTATGGAAGTAACAACATAACCGCTAGCCATGATCTGGTGTGTGCTGAGTACAATGGTGTTTGCAGCAGTGACGGTGAACCACAAAGCTCAGCAGCAATCAGAGGTCGCTGCCTGCCTCCCCAGTCTTTAGCTCTAATCTGTTATCTATAATTATACTGTAGCCTCTACAAACTGTTCCTCTGCTCCTGCTGGAACGACTTTGTAATTACAGTACAAGGGTTTATAATGACACCAATTCTGGCAACAGTAACTATGATCATCTACAGGCCTCTTCTATGTTCACCTCTGGCAATAATGGCTGATGCTTTATCTTTCATATAATGTCTGCATAATACACACAGAATTACATTCAACACTATATAATACTGTATATCATATTATTTGTATTGTATCCCTGTGTTATTATATGCTGTTTAGCAGACAATTTTATCCCAAGCGACTCACAATCATGTATACATACATTTTAGTATGGGTGGCCCCAGCAGGAATCGAACCCATGAACATTGGCATTGCACGAGCCATGCTCTACCAACTGTGCCAGACAAGACCACATTTTTAATACCTCACAACCCATTTGTACCGCAATGAACTAAACCAAATATGTGAGAGATCACTGAAAACTAGATAACAATCCTCTAGACAGACTTTGCGATCTATATTATTACATCCACTATGAAATGTACCAGCGGGCTGAATGATAATGTCTGTTAGGGTTGATAAAGTAATAGCAGCAGTAAGTACATTTGGAGGAGGCTAAGGCACAGCCACTTAATGTATAAAGCCCACGCACTGGGAGACTGTGGAGAATGATGTGCCTGGGTATGTCCCAAATCCTATTCCCTATATAGTGCATAGGGCTCTGGTCGAAAGTAGTGCACTATATAGGGAATAGGTTGCCATTTGGGAGGTAGCCCCTGCCTCCAACGGCTCTAAATAGCATCTTGTAAAATAAAATCTGGTGCCGACTGTTGACTGGCGGAGCGTTTTTATAGGAGCTCGAGGGTTTGTAGATATTCGTGCCAGTGCCACGGGAAGTGTTTCAGCAAACATTAGTATTTCTTTGACAAACAATAGTAGGACTCAAGCATGGGGCTATATGGAGCTACGGAGAGGCTAGAGAAACTGGTTTCTGCTACTTAGAGGATGAGGGAAGAATAATGCTTTACAGTTGCAGTGTGTGTCAGTTAAAGAAGAAGAGTTGTATTTTAGATAGCATGGGAGGGGGATGTCTGGAGGCTCCCCCTTCCTTCTGTTCCTAAATCTCCATGGAAACGGTAGAGCTAAAACAACAATAATTTGCACATCAAGGGACAACGTATTATGATATGAATTGATTGATTACAGCGAACACTCGGGTGTGTGTGTTGAGAAGGAATTGAACACCACTATTGTAACGCCGTTCTTTCTCAGAGGAAAAGCGTACCTTGATTACACAAGCCACATTCACATACAGCTTCATTGTAAAACGATATACAGTACAGTGCATTTAATGAATACACTCTCATAAAATTGATTGGGGTACAGTACAGGTGCTCTAATTTGTTTGGGCATGTAGGGATCATGTACAGATGCCATACAGTACTACACAACGAAATGTTAAGTGGTACTGTATTACAATGTACTTGGCATTATTAGATAAACCACAAAGATAACAATAAGAGACTGTTCGTCTTTTAACTCTCAGGATTCTCATGTTTATATTTCAAATCAAATCAAATGTTATTTGTCACAAGCGCCGAATACCGTGAAATGCTTACTTACAACCCCTTAACCAACAATTGACTCAGTACCGGTACCCCCTGTATACTGGTTAGTCGAGGTAATTGAGGTAATATGTACATGTAGGTAGGGATAAAGTGACTATGCATAGATAATAAACAGCGAGTAGCAGCAGCTTAAAAAAAAGGGGGGGTGGGGGGGGTCAATGCAAATAGACTGGGTAGCCATTTGATTAGCTGTTCAGCAGTCTTATGGCTTGGGGGTAGAAGCTGTTAAGAAGCCTTTTGGACCTAGACTTGGCGCTCCGGTACCACTTGCTGTGCGGTAGCAGGGAGAACAGTCTATGACTAGGGTGGTTGGAGTCTGACAATTTTTAGGGCCGTCCTCTGACACTCCCTGGTATATAGGTCCTGGATGGCAGGAAGCTTGGCCCCAGTGATATATTGGGCCGTACGCACTACCCTCTGTAGTGCCTTGCGGTTGGAGGCCGAGCAGTTGCCATACCAGGCAGTGATGCAACCAGTCAGGATACTCTCGATGGTGCAGCTGTAGAACTTATTGAGAATCTGAGGACTCATGCCAAATCTTTTCAGTCTCCTGAGGCGGAATAGGCATTCTCGTGCCCTCTTCACGACCGTCTCCCAAAGCGCACACTATTCTCTATATATAGACCCGATATATTCTCTATAGGCCTTGGTCAAAAGTAGTGCACTACATAGGGAATAGGGTGTCATTTGGGAGTAACATGTGTGTCAGGTTTTATTCCTAGAGCTGTTGACAATGCTGCATGTGAGACCTGCTCCCCTGCTGTGAACCAGAGAAAGGAGGGTTTGATGCAGTTGTTACTGTGTTGTTGCAGTGCTTTGAAGAGCAGATGGTGTCGGTTTAATAAGCAACTGGATTGTATGTCCTTTCTTTTTTGGGGGGGCTCCCGAGTGGCGCAGGCACTGCTTCTCAGTGCAAGAGGCGTCACTACAGTCCCTGGTTCGAATCCAGGCTGTATCACATCCGGCCGTGATTGGGAGTCCCATAGGGCGGTGCACAATTGACCCAGCGTCATCCGGGTTAGGCCATCATTGTAAATAATATATTTTTCTTAACTGACTTGCCTAGTTAAATAAAGGTTGAATTTAAAAATTATAATAATAATTTATATATTTGTAACGGCTGTCGTCAGTGGAAGAAGGTGAGGACCAAGGTGCAGCGTGGTAAGTGTTCATGATGTTTAATAATCATCAAAACAGAACACTGAATAACAAAATAACAAAGAAACAACCGAAAACAGTTCTGTCTGGTGCAGACACACAGAGACTGAAAATAACCACCCACAAAACCCAACAGAAAACAGGCTACCTAAATAGGGTTCCCAATCAGGGACAACGATTGACAGCTGCCTCTGATTGAGAACCATATCAGGCCAAACACAGAAATAGAAAATCATAGAAAAACTAACCCAACTCACGCCCTGACCATACTAAAACAAAGAAAATACAAAATAACTATGGTCAGAACGTGACAATATCGTTATGTATGTCTTTCTTTTATATACAGTATTCCTATGTACTGTATGTCCTTTCTTTTATGTTCTCCTTTATGTAAGTGAATGTATGGTGTGTGTTAATGTCATGTATGTCCTTTCTTTTATGTTCTCCTTTATGTAAGTGAACGTATGGTGTGTGTTAATGTCATGTATGTCCTTTCTTTTATGTTCTCCTTTATGTAAGTGAATGTATGGTGTGTGTTAATGTCATGTATGATAATGATGTTTTGATACTGACTTGAGATCTTGTTTGAGCTTGGATATGAAAGGAAACTTTGGTTCTCTGATTTGATGTAGTATCTTGTGTAGTTTTTTTCCCAATTATATGTTGTTTAGCTCAGTGGACTAACCTGATCTTGAATCCCACCGACAACCGTGTTCCAATAATAGTTCAGTCACATGAGCACATTTTGTTACGTTATTAACTGACAATTATCTGATTATTTATCCATACATTCATACATTCCATGCCCTTTTTCAGTCATTTTCACATTAGAGATGTTATCATAGAGACCGGAGGGAAGTTGAGAGATTGAGTGGTGCCATTTTTATTTTATTTTCTCTGTTGCAACAAGACTACATGGTAGTCTGACATATTGCGGTTCTCTTCAATAGTTCAGGGAAATATCCCCACTCCGCAGGAAACCATAGCAATGCATCATGTTCTCTTTTTGCATTCACATTCCGATAGCGATCTAATAGTGGTTGCTCACCTCCTAGTGTCTTAGCACTAGTAGAGTTCACAGGTGCACAGAAAACATCATGGATTATTGAAAGGCTCTGGCCGCTGGTCTCACAGTCATTGTCCTTCCAAAAGGCCCATAACAACAGAGAAATCATCTCTGTGACTTCTTGGAAGAAAGCCCTCCTGTAGTTAAGGTTGGGAATGGGTTCTGATTCCATTCCAGAATGTTTTGCAAACATTTAAACATTAGTGTTTTGGCTCAGGTACTGTACACCCTGGAGTGGAGTACTCCACCACCTCCTCCTCCTCTTCCTCTGCCTCCTCCTCCTCTCTCCCACACCAAATGCAGCAGGATTGAGTCACAACCCTTGTGAGTCACTCTACACACAGATATAGAAACAAAGATAGATTGGCCACCCACTCAGAGTGTGGTGAAAACAGAATAGGCCTAAGCATAACTGGTTGTGCAATAGGTGCTTAGTTCCCCCTACTGTCCATAGACATAGGCTGCGTCCCAAATGGCACCCTGCATCCCAAATGGAACCCTATTCCCTATGTGGGCCCTTGTCATGAGTAGCGCACTATTTGGGAATGGGAGTAGGGTGCCATTTGGGATGCAACCATATATCTACTGAACAAATGGCAGCGTGAGACCTCAACCCACCTCAGATACAATATGTAACATATGCCTACTCTACTCAGTACTGTATAGTACATGACAGACATTTAGAGTAAACCTTTCTGAAGCAGTTTTTTCATGTTTAAAAAATCAAATGAAATCCTCATTTGTAGTATGTGGTTGTGATTCAGTCAGTGGCTCTCTTGTTCCTGTGGAGCCTATGAAAACCGAAATGCAAATGCACTAGTTTATCTTGAAAGAGGTGTCACTGTGGTTACATGTGGTTGACATTATGGACAGAAATCACAAATTGCTCTCAGACTGTAGGATTCACCATGCCTATTTTAACAGATTAAGCCAGTGTGTGTGTGTGTGTGTGTGTGTGTGTGTGTGTGTGTGTGTGTGTGTGTGTGTGTGTGTGTGTGTGTGTGTGTGTGTGTGTGTGTGTGTGTGTGTGTGTGTGTGTGTGTGTGTGTGTGTGTGTGTGTGTGTGGTTATCTAGATTTTTCTTCACACTGCTAGCACTAGGGCAGAGAAACACACACACATACACACACATATACACACATATTTACACACACACACACACACACACACACACACACACACACACACACACACACACACACACACACACACACACACACACACACACACAGAGAGAACTCTCCTCATGTTGTGGTGCAATATAAGGCCATTAATTTAATTTGATCTGTAATTAAATTGTCCCTGTTCATCAGGTGATTTTCTTTAGAGAGAAAAAAAAACAATGTTTGCAAATAAATTGAGTTCAAAAGCACAAAGATCCAACTTGTTGTACCTACCTCAGAGCACGAGGTATACTGCCATGACTGGCTGACTTTCCCAAATCTGCATTTAAATTGAATTTGGTCTGTTATTAGATTTTCTTCCTGAAATGTTTGGTGCATGGCTGAACATGAATCAATGTTTGTGTCCCAAATGGCATCCATAGGGCTCTGGTCAAAAGTAGTGAACTACAAAGGAAATACGGAGCCATTTGGGATGCATAACTACTATGTCTGTCCTCTAGTCTGTCATAATAAATAGTTGGAACATTTCATAACCTTGTAATAATCACAGAGGTGCCCATAGAGGAGTGTCTAATATCTCGTTAGCCGGTTGGGAGGGGCAGGAATGGACAGCTGAAGTCTGAGTTCCAAAATGGCACCCTATTCACTATCTAGTGCACTACTTTTGACCAGGACCATTGCAGACCCAGCCGATGTCTTTTGTCACAGACCCAGACAAGGTGAGAATGTGCTGAGCATTATGTTCTTTATTTATGTGGATTAACTAAACTGTACTGTAACCTAAACCCTGATAATCATTTAGCTATTTTAACCAGCATCCGAATTCACTCACACCATTTAATTATAGTCATTGTGTTCTGTTCTGTAGGTCAACTACAGAATGTTAAAATGTTAAACCAAATACTACTCTATCATAAATACACAATTCAACTTTTTGTATTGGGTGTAAAGAAGAAGGTCCTCCATGGACGTATTTAAAGTGTGAAATCCATCATTTTCCATGGAAATGGAAAGATAAACCAGGTCTAGAATAGCACTGAATTAACTATTTATATTCTGTAACTCTAAATCTATTCCATGATAGAATAATCTAATATTAATGAGAAAAAAATATGAGAATTCACAAATACTTTTTTATTATCTCTTAGAGTGCATTCCAAATGGCACCCTATTCCCTACTGTACATAGTACACTGGTTTTGACCAGAGCTCATAGGGCTCTGATCATAAGTAGTGCACTATATACAGTGGGGAGAACAAGTATTTGATACACTGCCGATTCTGCAGGTTTTCCTACTTACAAAGCATGTAGAGGTCTGTAATTTTTATCATAGGTACACTTCAACTGTGAGAGACGGAATCTAAAACAAAAATCCAGAAAATCACATTGTATGATTTTTAAGTAATTAATTTGCATTTTATTGCATGACATAAGTATTTGATACATCAGAAAAGCAGAACTTAATATTTGGTACAGAAACCTTTGTTTGCAATTACAGAGATCATACGTTTCCTGTAGTTCTTGACCAGGTTTGCACACACTGCAGCAGGGATTTTGGCCCACTCCTTCATACAGACCATCTCCAGATCCTTCAGGTTTCGGGGCTGTCGCTGGGCAATACGGACTTTCAGCTCCCTCCAAAGATTTTCTATTGGGTTCAGGTCTGGAGACTGGCTAGGCCACTCCAGGACCTTGAGATGCTTCTTACGGAGCCACTCCTTAGTTGCCCTGGCTGTGTGTTTCGGGTCGTTGTCATGCTGGAAGACCCAGCCACGACCCATCTTCAATGCTCTTACTGAGGGAAGAAGGTTGTTGGCCAAGATCTCGCGATACATGGCCCCATCCATCCTCCCCTCAATACGGTGCTGTCGTCCTGTCCCCTTTGCAGAAAAGCATCCCCAAAGAATGATGTTTCCACCTCCATGCTTCACGGTTGGGATGGTGTTCTTGGGGTTGTACTCATCCTCCTTCTTCCTCCAAACACAATAAAATGCAAATTAATTACTTAAAAATCATACAATGTGATTTTCTGGATTTTTGTTTTAGATTCCGTCTCTCACAGTTGAATTGTACCTATGATAAAAATTACAGACCTCTACATGCTTTGTAAGTAGGAAAACCTGCAAAATCGGCAGTGTATCAAATACTTGTTCCCCCCACTGTAGGTAATAGGGTGCCATTTGAGTGGGTAAATATCCTAAGCAGAAGCCATGGAATACAGGCAACATCTGCACTGGGCTAAAGGCTAGAGCTGCCGTTTTCAAGGGGCGTAATACTAAACCGAACGCTTATAGCAAATCCCGCTACGACCTCCGACGAGCCATCAAACAGGCAAAGCATCACTACAGGACTAAGATCGAATCCTACTATGCCGACTCTGATGTTCGTAGGATGTGGCAGGTCTTGCAAACTATCACGGATTACAAAGGAAACTCAGCCGCTAGCTACCCAGTGAAACGAGCATACCAGACGAGCTAAATGCCTTCTATTCTCGCTTCGAGGCAAGCAACACTGAACCACGGGGGCTCCTCAAGGGTGCCTGCTTAGTCCCCTGCTGTACTCCCTGTTCACCCACGACTGTGTGGCTGCGCACGACTCCAACACCATCATTATGTTTGCTGACGACACAACAGTGGTAGGCCTGATCACCGACAATGATGAGACAGCCTACTGGGAGGTGGTCAGAGACCTGGAAGTGTGGTGCCAGGACAACAACCTCTCCCTCAATGTCAGCAAGACAAAGGAGCTGATTGACTACAGGAAACAGAGACCGAGCACGCCCCCACTCTGACAGGGCTGTAGGGTAGCTGGTCGAGAGCTTCAAGTTCCTCGCTGTTCACATCACTAAGGATCTATCATGGTCCACACCAGTGGTGAAAAAAGTACCCAATTGTCATACTTGAAAGTAAAGATACCTTAATAGAAAATGACTCAAGTAAAAGTCACCCAGGAAAATACTACTTGAGTAAAAGTATGAAAGTATTTGGTTTTAAATATACTTAAGTATCAAAAGTAAAAGTAAAAGTATAAATGACATAATTTACAAACAAAGCATGTGTCCTCCAGATCCGAGGCAGTAGGAATGACCAGGGATGTTCTCTTGATAAGTGAGTGAATTGGACCATTTTCCTGTCCAGCTAAGCCTTCTAAATGTAACGACTACTTTTGGGTGTAAGGGAAAATGTATGGAATAAAAAGTAAATAATTTTCTTCAGGAATGGAGTGAAGTAAAAGTAAAAGTAGTCAAAAATGTAAATAGTTAAGTAATGTACAGATACCCCAAAAAACTACTTAAGTAGTACTTTAAAGTATTTTTACACACACACCAACACAGTCATGAAGAGGGCATGACAATGCCTCTTTCCCCTCAGGAGGCTGAAAAGATTTGGCATGAGCACTCAGATCCTCAAAAAGTTCTACAGCTGTACCACTGAGAGCATCTTGACTGGCTGCTTCACCGCTTGGTATGGCAACTGCTTGGCATTCGACCGCAAGGCGCTTCAGTGCGTTTGGCCAAGTACATCACTGAGGTCGAGCTCCCTGCCATCCAGGACCTCTATACCAGGGGGTGTCAGAGGAAGGCCCAAAAATTGTCAAAGACTCCAGCCACCCAAGTCATAGACTGTTCATTCTGCTACCGCAGAAAGAACAACATAAATATTCCAAACATAGTCTGGGACAGGTGTGGGATGCAATAGATCCCAAATTAATACAACCCCTAGCATCCCAAAAACGTTTTTACTCAGCCTCGTGGTTAGAGCGTTGGGCCAGTAACCGAAAGGTTGCTGGATCGAATCCCCGAGCTGACAAGGTAAAAATCTGTCGTTCTGCCCCTGAACAAGGCAGTTAACCCACTGTTCCCCAGTAGGCCGTCATTGTAAATAAGAATTTGTTCTTAACTAACTTGCCTAGTTAAATAAAAGGTTAAATAAAAAATAAGGCTGACGCAAGAGATCAGAACATTTAGCTTAAAATGTTTATAAACTATTAGGCTATTTCTTCACATTATAAGCGCAGCAATGCACACAGGTCAGTAGTCTATAAGCACAAATGTTCCATTAGCGGAAAACACCATTATCAAAAGTGACTGCAAATGCTGTTATGCATGTAATGCTTTTATTATAAAGGTGCATTTTTATGGTGAAAATTATCTTCCCCAAACTTGAAACTCATGCGCTGCTTGTGTATGCCAGTTAGGCTCTACACCCCTTGAAAAGCACATTAATGTGCTTAATTGTAAGATTGTTTTTACCCACTTTAGTTGTGATACAACACTTATCAAAACATATAGGCCTATGGGCTAGGCTACATGAGGTGTGCGACTATGATTAGAAAAAGTCACGAAAAATACATGTTTCTTGGCTTAAGCTGGGCATCATTCACAGGTAATATTGTCACCCATCAGACTATTCTTGATTTAATATTGTCTTTACATATACTAAATAATATATGTGTAACGGCTGTCTAATGCCTCCTCCTTGGATGAGGAGAAGGAGTAAGGGTCGGACCAAAACGCAGCGTTGAATGAAGACATAATGAATTTATTTACAGACAGACGAAGACGGTAAAAGTCTTAAACAAACTACAAAACAACAAACGACGTAGACAGACCTGAACTTGAGAACTTACATATACACGAAGAACGCACGAACAGGTACAGACTACACAAACGAACGAAAACACGAAACAGTCCCGTGTGGTGCATACAGACACAGACACCGACACAGGAACAATCACCCACAAACAAACAGTGAGAACAGCCTACCTTAATATGGTTCTCAATCAGAGGAAACGTCAAACACCTGCCTCTAATTGAGAACCATATCAGGCAACACATTTAACCCAACATAGAAACACATAACATAGAATGCCCACCCCAACTCACGCCCTGACCAACTAAACACATACAAAAACAATGGAAAACAGGTCAGGAACGTGACAGAACCCCCCCCCCTCAAGGTGCGAACTCCGGGCGCACCACCTAAAGTCTAGGGGAGGGTCTGGGTGGGCATCTGTCCACGGTGGCGGCTCCGGCTCCGGACGTGGTCCCCACCCCACCATAGTCAATCCCCGCTTCCGTAGCCTCCTCCAAATGGCCACCCTCCAAATTAACCCCACTGGATTAAGGGGCAGCACCGGACTAAGGGGCAACACCGGAATGAGGGGCAACACCGGAATGAGGGGCAACACCGGAATGAGGGGCAGCACCGGACTGGCTGGCGGATCCTGGCTGGCTGGCTCTGGCGGATCCTGGCTGGCTGGCTCTGGCGGATCCTGGCTGCTCATGGTTGGCTGGCGGCTCTGGCTGCTCATGGCTGGCTGGCGGCTCTGGCTGCTCATGGCTGGCTGGCGGCTCTGGCAGCTCCTGACTGGCTGGCGGCTCTGGCATCTCCTGACTGGCTGGCGCCTCTGGCAGCTCCTGACTGGCGGGCGGCTCTGGCAGCTCCTGACTTGCTGGCGGCTCTGGCGGCTCCTGACTGACGGACGGTTCTAATGGCTCGGGACAGACGGGCGGCTCTGAAGGCTCGTGGCAGACGGATGGCTCAGATGGCGCTGGGCAGACGGATGGCTCAGATGGCGCTGGGCAGACGGATGGCTCAGATGGCGCTGGGCAGACGGATGGCTCAGATGGCGCTGGGCAGACGGATGGCTCAGATGGCGCTGGGCAGACGGATGGCTCAGACGGCGCTGGGCAGACGGATGGCTCAGACGGCGCTGGGCAGACGGATGGCTCAGATGGTGCTGGGCAGGCAGGCAGCTCAGACGGCGCTGGGCAGACGAGCAGTGCAGGCGGCGTTGGGCAGACGACCGACTCTGACCTGCTGAGGCGCACAGTAGGCCTGGTGCGTGGTGCCGGAACTGGTGGTACCGGACTGGAGACACGCACCTCAAGCCTAGTGCGGGGAGCAGGAACAGGGTACACTGGTTTCTCAAAGCGCACTATAGGCCTGGTGCGTGGTGCCGGAACTGGTGGTACCGGACTGAGGGCACGCACCTCAGGGCGAGTGCGGGGAGAAGGAACAGTGCGTACAGGGCTCTGGAGACGCACAGGAGGCTTGGTGCGTGGTGTATGCACTGGTGGTAATGGGCAGGAGACACGCACCATAGGGCTAGTGCGTGGAGGAGGAACAGGGCTCTGGAGACGCACAGGAGGCTTGGTGCGTGGTGCCGGCACTGGTGGAACTGGGCTGGGGCGGGGACGTGGCGCCGGATATACCGGACCATGCAGGCGTACTGGCTCCCTTGAGCACTGAGCCTGCCCAACCTTACCTGGTTGTATGCTCCCCGTCGCCCGACCAGTGCGGGGAGGTGGAATAACCCGCACTGGGCTGTGTATGCGAACCGGGGACACCATGCGTAAGGCTGGCGCCATGTATGCCGGCCCGAGGAGACGCACTGGTGGCCAGATGCGTTGGGCCGGCTTCATGACATCCGGCTCAATACTCAATCTAGCCCTGCCAGTGCGGGGAGGTGGAATAACCCGCACCGGGCTATGCACACGTACAGGAGACACCGTGCGCTCTACCGCATAACACGGTGTCTGCCCGTACTCTCGCTCTCCACGGTAAGCTCGGGGAGTTGGCGCAGGTCTCCTACCTGACTTCGCCACACTCCCTTGTAGCCCCCCCAAGACATTTTTGGGCTTGACTCACAGGTTTCCAGCCTCGCTTCCGTGCTGCCTCCTCATACCACCGCCTCTCGGCTTTAGCTGCCTCCAGCTCTTCACGAGGGCGGCGATATTCTCCTGGCTGTGCCCATGGACCTTTTCCGTCCAATATTTCCTCCCATGTCCATGAATCCTGCGATCGCTGTTGCTTTCTCCCACGCCGCTTGGTCCCTTGTTGGTGGGTGATTCTGTAACGGCTGTCTAATGCCTCCTGAGGAGAAGGAGTAAGGGTCGGACCAAAACGCAGCGTTGAATGAAGACATAATGAATTTATTTACAGACAGACGAAGACGGTAAAAGTCTTAAACAAACTACAAAACAACAAACGACGTAGACAGACCTGAACTTGAGAACTTACATATACACGAAGAACGCACAAACAGGTACAGACTACACAAACGAACGAAAACACGAAACAGTCCCGTGTGGTGCATACAGACACAGACACCGACACAGGAACAATCACCCACAAACAAACAGTGAGAACAGTCTACCTTAATATGGTTCTCAATCAGAGGAAACGTCAAACACCTGCCTCTAATTGAGAACCATATCAGGCAACACATTTAACCCAACATAGAAACACATAACATAGAATGCCCACCCCAACTCACGCCCTGACCAACTAAACACATACAAAAACAATGGAAAACAGGTCAGGAACGTGACAATATGTGTGAAATTCGTTTTGATTTACATTATCATGCATCTGTTTCGAAACATGTCAGGGGAAAAAAACATGTGATCTATGCACTTAAATAGCGAATGGAGGATGCTTTTCCTGTGGTAAAGATAAGTAATGTGCTTAATATTTGCTTAATATTAGGAAAGTTGAGAAATAAATATAGTAGGTGTATCCTATAGAAAGCTGATGGTGTTACGCACGCATCTATAAAGAGGGAACGCAACTCCCTGCTACAACTCAACTCCCCGTGAAGTGAAAGAGGTATGGACTGTAGGTGCGAATAAGGATGACAAAAGTCAGAATTTACCGTTTACTAGGATTTATTTCCTACACGGTAATATGGGGAAAAGGGGCTGGACGGAACCAAAGGAAAGAAAGTAAATATCAAAGCTCCCCCTCTCCTATCTAACCTGCCTACCCACTTAACTTACCTAACTTAGCACCACCTGGTGCCCTAACCAAAATACAGGGGGTGGTCCGCCCAGGTCTTACCTAGTGTGCCTAGACATTGAATATAATACGGGTATATGTATGCCCTCGGGCCTCTTGCCTAAGCACTTCCTAAGTGCCTTCCCCTTCCCCCCTGGGAACAAATGAAACAGAATAATTATTAACAATTTCACAAACACTTTACAACAAAACTGAGTAAACTAACTCAGGCCACTAAAGAAACTTTGACAAAGCAACAAACACAACATATCAAAGCTGCTACCAACAACAACTAACACATTACATACCACACTTTCTGTTAAACAACCAACACTATATCATAATCTAATTCTCCAGCAAGGATCTCAGCCTGCCTATCATCTCTCTCTCTCTAATCTCTTTCTAATCATTTCTCTTCTTCTGAACAGAACACTGGCTTTTATATCTTCTGGTGGCAATGGTGATTAGAGTCAGCTGCTTCTTGACGAGGGGGCGGGGTCAGCTCCAATCATCAATTAGCCTGGGGTCGACCAATCAGCTGCTTGGGGAGTTACAGGAATTTCTCCTGAAACACACACACTCAAATACAAACCAGAACACAGAAACTGGGGAACGTAACAGATGGGATCCTCCTCTTTTTAATAGAGGCCATCACTCTGTTTTCTCACACAATTGCACAGCCTATAGAAATGTTGCGCAACATGAGCTCATGGGCTCTCATGAAGTGTTTGATTATATTTTCGATCACATTTGCATTGATGTCAGAGTGATTGGAGTGACAATAGAGTGCTGAGTACCAGGCAGTTAGAAAGTTTGGTAGGCTACTAATGACCAGCAGCAGCATCAGAGCTTGAAGACGCCTAATTACCGTAACTCAATGGTAACCAAAACTTGACTGTCTTTATGACTCGTGACTACTGGTGTGGCGATAATACGGTCACTGCAACAGCCCTACCTCTGATCACACGCAAACAGTTCGTTGTATTCCTTCTCGCATCTACGCGTTCTCTTCCTCTCACCTTTTCTTTTCACTTGTGGATTTCAAGGCACAACACATCAGCTGTCTGTGACCAGGCGGTGACAGCGGTGACATCAGCTGTCATATCATAACCACTACACACAGCCTACATCGTTGTCACCATATTAGCTAAAGTAACATCATAGTCAACATAGCTAATTGAACTAATGCGTTAGTAAACCAGGTACAATCATGCAGTACAGTGTATAGTCAGTAAGCAGTTTAGCAGTTACACTGGCGGGCCCTAGTGGCAATAAATTAGTCAAACCAAAAGCTTACCTTGACTTGGAAGAGTTCCCGTGTTGGATAGTCATAGGCAGCTAGCTAACATAGCAGCCTTCTGTTTGAGCCGGATGTTTGAGAAGGCTAAACTAGCTAGCTGTATTTGCTACCTAAGTACAGTTAGGTATCTCTCTCTCTCCCTCTCTCTTGCTCCTCCTTAATTTTTTAGAAATGAATTTGTTAAAAAATGTTAATCTATTGTCTTTCTCTCTCTTTGAGTCAACTACTCATCACATTTTATGTACTGCAGTGCTAGCTAACTGTAGCTTATGCTTTCAGTACTAGATTCATTCTCTGGTCTTTTGATTAGGTGGACAACATGCCAGTTCATGCTGCAAGAGCTCTGATAGGTTGGAGGATGTCCTCCGGAGGTTATCATAATTACTGTGTAAGTCTATGGTAGGGAGTGAGAACCATGAGCCTCCTAGGTTTATTATTGAAGTCAGTGTACCCAGAGGAGGATGGAAGTTATCTGTCCTCCAGCTACACCATGGTGCTACACTACAGAGTGCTGTTGAGGCTACTGTAGACCTTCATTGCAAAACAGTGTGTTTTAATCAATTATTTGGTAAGGTGAATATATTTAGTATAGGATATTTTTTGAATGTTTCAATATTTTTATGAAATTCACTGAGGAGTATGGTCCTCTTCTTCGTCCTCTGAGGAGCCTCCACTGGTACCCAGACACATACACACACTCAAAGCCAAAGCAATGACATCTCTGAAATGGATCTGCTCAGTCCTTAACCTGTAGATGTTAATCATGTTGGAATAGCCACAAGCATCAATAGTTGCCCTGATCCACATCTAAGAGGTGTCATCACTAAGTGTCTAGGGCTGTGGAGGGACTCGATGGTAAAGCCTTGAAAGAACACCTTTCACGAAGCAAAAACGTTTTTCTTTTCCCACTGAAAGAACACTCGATTGAACTGAGAATGAGAAGCATTTGGCTTTTTTACCACCATTGCAACCCAGGGTGAGAGTGAGCCAACCAAGAAGATTATTGATAGGCAATGTCCCTTTCCCCATAAAATTCTCGTTACACACAACTGGTCCATAGGTTGTGCTTCCAAGATAATGAATTAGAGTTGTGATTCAGTCTCACTTGGCAAAGACAGATTCTTAGACAGATCATTTCCCCCATTGAGAAACAAACCCTCATGTCTTGGCCCTCGGCCTTGGCCCCATCTATGTCACCATCTGTGTGGGACTGTGTCACACATATATATGTTTTGCCCCTGGAGCCCTGACAACAGCCAAACTCATTATAAAACACATTAACTGTTTATAAAAGGAATAGATGCCTGGGTCGACAGCCTTCCAATAATAGCTGTGTGTAGCTATGTCCTGACCGGAGTAAAATAAAGTTGCCCCAAGACACTGATTTAAGGTCAGATTTGATTTTCTACTCTAATGGTTAAGGTTAGGATTTGGGGAGGGCAAGCTGATTCTAGATCAGTGCCTAGTCGAAACTTCTATCCTAAGATGTGCTGGCCATGAACCTTAGCTAACAGTGTAATACACAAGGACTGTAATCCTATAATTTTATTTTCCCTCCTTAGTGATATGATTTCACTGGCCGTGGAAAAACAACTGAAGGTTGAAAATGAATATGATATGCCTAACAGCTTGCAACCACAAAGGCACATTTCCCTTCTCACAATATGACGAGATTAGATACCTATTTATCTTCTCCTATTACTATGATAATGCTATTCTTTTTTAGAACAATTATAAGCTTAATTTTTTTGCCATAACATAAAAGCATTTTCATTTTATACTTATTTATATCCATATTTCAAATGGATCTGTGTAGTATTTTCTTGATATCAAATGCTAGAGGGTCTTATTGTTGAAGCCTAATTGAACATCTACAGTCTGCATAATGTATAATGATAAATAACCATTCATGTTTCCATCTTGTCTTTAATTTGCCAGAGTCACAGAGAATATATGCTCCCAGCCTTGATAAAGAGGGTGGAGAGGATATGGGGTTGGGTAGCCTTTCGGGAAAAGAGCAATTTCACAACACGCTCCATTTTATTTGGCATTGTCAACTGTAATCAGAGTGGAGTGGAGGAGAGCAGGGAGGGAGGAAATGATGGCTAGTTTGTGAGGTGTGCCGAAAGCACCCATAATGCACCACAGGGGGGTAAAAACCCTTCACTCCATCAGACTCTCATCTCTCAACCATCATGTAGTTTTTTCCTACTTGGAAGCTTTATTGAGATAGTATTAGAAACAGATGGAGACTGATGAGATCAGAGCTTTGAGTGTTACAACTCAAACACGTAATAAGTCTACAAACTCCAAGTACCCCAATACAACAGGTATACATAACACAAGGGGGGTTTGCAAGGCAAGGCAATGCAATGCATTGAAAGACAGGATAGTGGGGTTGCTCTGAGACTCCCTCCTCCCTCCCAGGACCCAGACAAGAAGATGAAACAGACATGAAGCTTGGGTCAGGCTGATTTAAATACTGTATCTAACTCTCTTTCTGACTCTGACCGACTCCAGTTCTCTCTCTCTGACTCTCTCTCTCTTTCTCTCAATTTCAATTTAAGGGCATTGCCAAAGCATGTGAAATAGATAATAAACAGAAGTGGAATAAACAATAAAAAATGTACAGTAAACATTACACTCACAAAGTTCCAAAATAATAAAGATATTTCAAATGTCATATTATGTCTATATACAGTGTTGTATTGATGTCCAAATAGTTAAAGTACAAAAGGTAAAATAAATAAACAGAAATATAGGTTGTATTTACATTGGTGTTTGTTCTTCACTGGTTGCCCTTTTCTTGTGGCAACAGGTAACACATATTACTGCTGTGATGGCACACTGTGGTTTTTCACCTAATATATATGGGAGTTTATCAAAATTGGATTTATTTTTCGAATTCTTTGTGGGTCTGTGTAATCTAAGGGAAATATGTGTCTCTAATATGGTCATACATTTGGCAGGAGGTTAGGAAGTGCAGCACAGTTTCCAACTAATTTTGTGGGCAGTGTGCACATATCCTGTCTTCTGTTGAGAGCCAGGTCTGCCTTCGGCGGCCCTTCTCAATAGCAAGGCTATGCTCACTGAGTCTGTACATAGTCAAAGATTTCCTTCATTTTGGGTCAGTCACAGTGGTCAGGTATTCGGCCAAATAGCATTCTAGTTTGCTCTGTTGTTTTTTCTTTCCAATGTGTCAAGTAATTATCTTTTTGTTTTCTCATGATTTGGTTTGGTTTAATTGTGTTGCTGTCCTGTGGCTCTGTGTGATCTGTTTGTGTTTATGAACAGAGCCCCAGGACCAGCTTGCCTAGGCGGCTCTTCTCCAGGTTAATTTCTCTGTAGGTAATGGCTTTGTTATGGAAGGTTGTTGAAGCCCTTCTTTTTAGATGTTTGTAGAATTTAACGGCTCTTTTCTGGATTTTGATAATTAGCGGGTATCGGCCTAATTCTGCTCTGCATGCATTATTTGGTGTTTTACATTGTACACAGAGGATATTTTTGCAGAATTTTGCATGCATTCTCAATTTGGTGTTTGTCCCATTTTGTGAATTCTTGGTTGGTGAGCGGACCCCAGACACAAACACGTTCTGTTAAACTAATTAAAGTATTTTTAGCCAGATCCTAATTGGTATGTTGAATTTTATGTTCCTTTTGATGGCATAGAAGGCCCTTCTTACCTTGTCTCTCAGATCGTTCATAGCTTTGTGGAAGTTACCTGTGGCGCTGATGTATTTTTTTTTTATTTGTATTTTTTTTTTTTTTTTCTTTTTTCTTTTTTGGGGGGGTGGATCAGCTTAATATTGCGGAAAGAATGTTGCTTCCAATGTAATTGTCTGCATCATTTCCAATCCCCCATATATTTTGGGGTAAATATATATATCCATTCACGTATGCATACATATACACATATATACATACACATACCTACATAGACATACATACTTTTTTAAAGAGTATACCTTTATTATTATTCCCCGCAAACCCTACCACCGATCCCCCAATTGGAGTAAACTGATAAACATTTCTGTTTTTACCTTCAATTTATACATCTTATACACATTTTACAGACACAGTCTACTTTATAATAGTTCTCTCTTGTTTGTTCTTAGTCCTTCCTCTATTTCTGTTGTCCATCCAGTTTGATTTCCACTTGTAACTGTGCTATTTCACAATAGCTCCGCACCTATACACATTTCACAGATCCCGTATGCCCTACATTGTTTATCTTGTTATTAGTCCCACCCTTCAGCTCCACTCAACCTTTCCCATCTATCTTCCAACATCATCCATTTCGGATTTTTATTTGCCATATATTTTTCCACTGTGCTGTGATGCTTCACAAAATATTTGAATCTTCCTATTCTCATAGCTTCCACGGATTGTAAATTAAAAATAAACATTTTTGCTAAAATAATTATTATATTATTGATTGATTGACTATGGCTTTTCAAATCCCCCAGTATTGCTATCTGTAGCGTTAGTTCTACGCAAATGTTGCAATTCTTCAACCATTCCTGGACCTGTGACCAAAAACGAGCTACATGCGGACAATACCAAAATAAATGGTCTAATGACTCTGCCTCCTCACAGCAGAATCTACAGAGCTGGGAAGATTGTATCCCCCATATATATAACATTCTATTAGTTGCAAGAATTTTGTACAATAATTTAAATTGAAAAATTCGAAGTTTTGAATCCGGCGTTGTTTTGCGTATCAATTCATAAACCATGTGCCATGGAATGGGTACATCGAAAATCTCTTCCCAACTATTTTGCAATTTATATGGCACAGCTGTAAGTTTTTTGGTCCTTAAATGAAATTGGTATATGTTTTTATTTATCACACTTTTCTTTAACCATTTATGTTCTTTAATATAAGGCCGACATACAAGTTCCTTACTTTTATCCCCTTCCACCTGCCTCTTCCATTTTTGTGGTAATGCTGCAATTAATTGGTTGTAATTTTGGGTAGAGCAGACATTTCCATATGTCTGTGTTAGCTGCATGTGTGACATTACTCCACCAGTCCTATTTATGATATCATTCACAAAAATTATACCTTTTTTAAAAATTTCTTCGATAAATACAGTTTTTTTATCAATTACTATATTTGAATTTAACCACAAGATTTGTTGTACTATTTGTTCCGTCCTTTCAGGTGGATTAAACTGAAATTGCAACCAACTTTCTAAGGCTTGCTTAAAAAATAAAGATATTTTGGAGATTATTTCCTTTTCAAGCAACCGAAAGTGAGCAGGTGTAATCTGAATAAAGGGAAAAAGGCCCTTCTTGAACATAGGATGAGACATTCGTACCAATCTACTAGAGAACCAGTTTGGATTTAAGTATAACTTTTGTATGACTGATGCCTTTAGTGAGAGGTCTAATGCTTTAATATTTAATAATTTCTGCCCTCCGAATTCATATTCGTTATATAAATAGGCCCTTTTAATTTTATCTGGCTTGCCGTTCCAAATAAAATTGAATATTTTTTGTTCATATAATTTAAAAAGCAGGTCACTAGGTGTAGGCAAAACCATAAGCAAATAGGTAAACTGTGATATGATTAAAGAGTTAATCAGGGTGATTTTCCCACAAAATGGCGCTGATGTTTAGTTATGTATTTTTTTTTTGTGTGCTCTAGGGCAACGGTGTCTACATGGAATTTGTATTTGTGGTCCTAGCAATTGGACCTTTTTTGGAACACCATTATTTTTGTCTTACTGAGATTTCCCAGGTCTGACAGAATCTGTGCAGAAGTTCTAAGTGCTGCTGTAGGCCCTCCTTGGCTGGAGACAGGAGCACCAGATCATCAGCAAACAGTAGATATTTGACTTCAGATTCTAGTAGGGTGAGGCCGGGTGCTGCAGACTGTTCTAGTACCCTCGCCAATTTGTTGATATATATGTTGACGAGGGTGGGGCTTAAGCTGCATCCCTGTCTCACCCCCCCGGGCCTGCGAAAAGAAATGTGTGTTTTTTTTGCCAATTTTAACCGCACACTTTATGTTTGTGTACATTAATTTTATAATGTCGTATGTTTTCCCCCCAACACCACTTTCCATCAATTTGTATAGTAGGCCTTCATGCCAAATTGAGTCTAAAACATTTTTGAAACCAACAAAGCATGAGAAGACTTGCCTTTGTCTTGTTTTGTTGGTCAGTTAGGGTTTGCAGAGTGAATACATGATCTGTCATAATTTAGTTTGGTAAAAAGCCAATTTGACTTTTGCTCACTAAATTGCTTTCACTGAGGAAATGTAGGAGTCAGCTGTTAATGATAATGCAGAGGATTTTCCCAAGGTTTTGTGGATTGGAGTGATCAGTCCTTGGTTCCAAATATTGGTGTAACGGCAGTCTAGCTCTTCCTCCTCCTCGGACGAGGAGAGGCGAGAAGGATCGGAGGACCAATGTGCAGCGTGGTAAGTTTCCATGATTTAATAAACACAAAGAACAAGACACTATACAAAATAACAAATGAACTAACCGTCACAGTCCCGTGTGGTACAAACACTGACACAGGAAACAACCACCCACAAATCCCCAACACAAAACAAGCCACCTATATATGATTCTCAATCAGGGACAACGATTGACAGCTGCCTCTGATTGAGAACCATATTAGGCTGAACACAGAAACAGACAAACTAGACACACAACATAGAATGCCCACCCAGCTCACGTCCTGACCAACACTAAAACAAGCAAAACACATAAGCACTATGGTCAGGACGTGACAATTGGGGAATATGCCAGAGCTGAGGATGATGTTAAAGAGTTTATGTATAGCCAATTTTAATTTGTGGTCTGCATATTTTATAATGTAACTTAGGATACCATCAACCCCACAGGCCTTTTTTGGTTGGAGGGTTTGTATTTTGTCCTGTAGTTCATTCAATCAATCAAATGTATTTATTAAGCCCTTCTTACATCAGCTGATGTCACAAAGTGCTATACAGAAACCCAGCCTAAAACCCCAAACAGCAAGCAATGCAGGTGTAGAAGCACGGTGGCTAGGAAAAACTCCCTAGAAAGTCCAGAACCTAGGAAGAAACCTAGAGGAACCAGGCTATGAGGGGTGGCCAGTCCTCCTCTGGCTGTGCCGGGTGGAGATTATAACAGAACATGGCCAAGATGTTCAAATGTTCATAGATGACCAGCAGGGTCAAATAATAATAATCACAGTGGTTGTCGAGGCTGCAACAGGTCAGCACCTCAGGAGTAAATGTCAGTTGGCTTTTCATAGCCGATCACTCAGAGTATCTCTACCACTCCTGCTGTCTCTAGAGAGTTGAAAACAGCAGGTCTGGGACAGTTAGCGCGTCCGGTGAACAGGTCAGGTTCTATAGCCGCAGGCAGAAGAGTTGAAATTGGAGCAGCAGCAGGGCCAGGTGGACTGGGGACAGCAAGGAGTCATCAGGCCAGGTAGTTCATTCAATGTAATTGGAGAATCCAGTGGGTTCTTGTAGTCTTTAATAGTTGATTCTAACATTTGTATTTGATCATGTATATGTTTTTTCTGTTTGTTCTTTGTTCTATGTTATAGAGCCAAAAATATTGTAGGAGTTGGTTATCCATACATCTCCGTTTTGGATAGATAACTCTTCGTGTTGTTGTTTGTTTAGAGTATTCCATGTTTCCCAGAAGTGGTTAGATTCTATGGATTCTTCATTTACATTGAGCTGATTTCTGACGTGCTGTTCCTTCTATTTTTGTAGTGTATTTCTGTATTGTTTTAGTGGTTCACCGTAGTGAAGGCGTAGGCTCATGTTTTCTGGGTCTCTATGTTTTTGGTTGGATAGGTTTCTCAATTTCTTTCTTAGGTTTTTGCATTCTTCATCAAACCATTTGTCAATTTTTTTGTTTATTTAGGTTGTATGCTTTACATTTTTAGATTTGATAGGGAAGCTGAAAGGTCAAATGTACTGTTTAGATGTTCTACTGCTAAGTTTACACCTTCACTTTTACAGTGAAACATTTTGTCCATGAAATTGTCTAGAAGGGATTGAATTTGTTGTTGCCTAATAGTTTTTTTGGTAGATATCCACACAACTTTCCTTCTATCTATAGCATTTCTTAATATTATTCAATTCCTTTGACTTTGATGCCTCATGATTGAGCATACCTCTGTTCAAGTAGAGTGTGATTTTGCTGTGATCTGTTAGGGGTGTCAGTGGACTGACTGTGAACACTCTAAGAGACTCTGGGTTGAGGTCAGTGATAAAGTAGTATATAGTACTACTGCCAAGAGATAAGCTATAGGTGTACCTACCATAGGAGTCCCCTCGAAGCCTACCATTGACTATGTACATACCCAGTATCCGACTGAGCTACAGGAGTTGTGACCCATTTGTGTTGGTTATGTTGTCGTAGCTGTGTCAAGGGGGGCATATCGGGAAGGGAATGCTGTCACCTCCAGGTAGGTGTTTGTCCCCCTGTGTGCTGAGGGTGTCAGGTTCTTGTCCAGTTCTGGCATTTATGTCGCCACAGACTAGTACATGTCCCAGGGCCTGGAAATTGTTGATCTCCCCCTCTAGCGGGGAGAAGCTGTCATTATTAAAGTATGGGGATTCTAATAGGTAGCACACATGAGGACATTTTTCTCTGTTGAGATCATTTCCTTATTATTTCTAGCCAGATGTAAAATGGTCCTTTTTTGTCAAATTTAAGAGAGTTGGTTAGGTGTGCTCTATACCAAATTAGCAGTTGTGCTGGTTTGTTTTGTGGGATTGTTCTGTCTGGATTGTGTGTACTAGCTCTCTGAACTCCACCATGTCTCTCTCCAGCTCTGTGAATGTATCTCTCTCAATGATGGAGGAGCAGTGCAGTTGTGGACCTGGGTGTGTTCAGTGCTGGGGGGGTGGGGCGGGGGGGGGGGGGGGGGGGGTGACTATCCTTGTCTGTGGAACAGTTTGAAGAGGTGTGATCAGACTCACTCAGGATGGGGGAGTCATCACAGAGAGAGAGCTTTTCCTGCTGTGCTCTCTCTTTGTGTCACGCCCTGACCATAGTTTGCTTTGTATGTTTCTTTGTTTTGTTTGGTCAGGGTGTGATGTGAGTGGGCATTCTATGTTGTATGTCTAGTTTGTCTGTTTCTATGTGTTTGGCCTGATATGGTTCTCAATCAGAGGCAGGTGTCAGTCGTTGTCTCTGATTGGGAGCCATATTTAGGTAGCCTGTTTTGTCATTGTGGGTTGTGGGTGATTGTTCCTGTGTTTGTGTTTTTCACCATACGGGACTGTTTCGTTTTTGTTCAGTGTTCATTTTCTTTATTAAAATATGAATACTCACCACGCTGCATTTTGGTCCTCCAATCCTTCCTACTACTCCTCCTCAGAAGAGGAGGAAGACGAGCGTTACACTTTGATCCCGTAAAAGTCCTGCTGGAACTGCGTGAGGATGCCCTGCACCATTACTGTCCCAGACTTGTACACGTTGACAGAGTTTGTTTCAATTTCCTCAATGTCTAGTATTCTGAGTTTCCACCCTGGGCCAATACCCTCTCTATTGATATAGGGGTAATGTGCTCTTATAGCACTGTGCCATGTAAGGGGATACCCTGTGTGGAAAATGAAGTTGCTTACGTTCCCCTCTTTGTAGCATTCAGCAAATAGTGTCTCTGGACTGTCCTTGAGGATATTGTTTTTGTACTTATTTCATGCAGTGTTATTTTTAATATATATATATATATATATATATATATATATATATATATATATATATATATATATATATATATATAGTACTGTATTGTAATGACAGGGATAAGGGATAAGCCACGGGGGCTTCAAAGGCCTCTGCATTTGGGTGGGGGGTGCTGTGAAACTCTCCTGCCATTGTTAGGCTCAAGAATTTGCACACCTCTCACTTCACACTTCAGTGCTAATTGAAGTTGCAGCGATGTCAGTTCTGTCCTAGCAGCTTGGTAGGTCAGAATATAAGTAGCCTTATTTATTAAGATTTATATAACAAAATTACCTAGAGATTGTCTTTTACTTTTTAGCTCCAGAAGTAGGTTCAGACTGAACAATACTCACTCAGTGTTGTGTTGGACGGTATTTCCAGGTTCCGCTGTGTTTCTTCTGCAGGGTTTGGTTTGTTAGATGTTTTTTCTTGATAGTCCCTGGGTAGTAATAGTCCATTCAAGTAATTTTATCCAAAATCAAGGTTTTAGGTATGGAATTTTGATTTGTATTGAAGGTTGTGATGTTGAGTTTAGTATGCTGAATAAGTCCTTGCCAAAGAATTCACGTTTATATACATTTATGAAACTGTAATTCTATCTTTTTGCAGAAGAACTCAGGAGCCCATGAGCTCACTACCTCTCTCTCTCTCTCTCTCTCTCTCTCTCTCTCTCTCTCTCTCTTGCTCTCTCTCCCTCTCTCTCTCTCTCTCTCTCTCTCTCTCTTGCTCTCTCTCCCTCTCTCTCTCTCTCTCTCTCTCTGCGTCTCTCTCTCTCATTCTCTCTCTCTCTCTCTCTCTCTCTCTCTTTCCAACTTTCTCTCTCTCTCTCTGGCTCTCCCTTTCTCTGACTAGACTCTTTGAGTCTGGCTGTTTGAGAAAGCAGCATCAGACTTAAAGATTAAATGAGCCATTAAGGATCTCTGCAGTGGACCTCTGAAGTCTTTCCATAAGGCATCATAACACTAACAGCAGGAGGGGGATCCTCCTAACTTATTTTTTACATAAGCATATTAGTACTGCAGTGGGCTAAATCAGGGTCACACAGAGTGTTTCTTAGTAGACTTAAATAAATCTATTTTGAAACAAAAGTATACACCTCACACACATGGTTATGGGCTTACATATCAGATATAGAGTTGAAATGTATTCAATTCTGAGTTGACATCCCAATATTACACTTTTAATACATCACAGATAACTGAAATATAACAAAACTGTTTATCATAGAAACACCGTTTTAAAAAACAATCATGTTTATTAATTATGAAATTATGAAAATGTTTACATTCCACCCATGAGAACATAGTGTTCTCTGAAAATACAGGCTGTGACCAAAATGTCACTCCATTCCCTATATAGTGCCCTACTTTTAACCAGAGGGCTTTGGTCAAAAGTAATGCACCAAATAGGGAATAGGATGCCATTTGATATGCAACCACAGTCAAGGTAAAATATACACGGGTAGGCTGGATGTTGATCAAACAGACTTACCTGTGTTGGAGAGGGAGCAAAGTTTGAAGTTTTGAATGCTCTCGATTTCAGACTGAACACCTCAATGGAAGTAGCATTTCATGGCGCTGCACTCTAGTGAGATTTTCTCACGAGAATCGAATGTGTTTTTCACAGCATCTGACAGCATTCAGACAAGCATCTGCTCAGTGTTCTAAGTCAGTACAGTCATCGATGCCAAGCATACAGTACCAGTCAAAAGTTTGGACACACATACTCATTCAAGGGTCTCTCTTTATTTTTACTATTTTCTACATTGTAGAATAATAGTGAAGACATCAAAACTATGAAATAACACATATGGAATCATGTGGTAACCCAAAAAATGTGGTCTAATGTGTTATATTCTCCTACATTAATTTCACATTTCCAGCAACTTCAAAGTGTTTCCTTTCAAATGATATCAAGAATATGCATATCCTTGCTTCAGGTTCTGAGCTACAGGCAGTTAGATTTGGGTATGTCATTTTAGGCGAAAATTGAAAAAAACAGTCCGATCCTTTTAAACAAATAAACAAATGTATTTCAAATTTGAGATTCTTCAAAGTAGCCAACCCTTGCCTTGATGACAGCTTTGCACATGCTTGGAATTCTCTCAACCAGTTTCATTCAATTAACAGGTGTACCTTGTTAAAAGTTAATTTGTGGAATTTCTTTCCTTCATATTGCGTTGTGCAATCAGTTGTGTTGTGACAAGGTAGGGGTGGTGTACAGAAGATATCCCTATTTGGTAAAATACCAAGTCCATATTATGGCAAGAACAGCTCAAATAAGCAAAGAGAAACGACAGCTATCACTTTAAGACATGAAGGTCAGTCAATGTGGAAAATTTCAAGAACTTTCAAAGTTTCTTCAAATGCAGTCGCAAAAACCATCAAGCGCTATGATGAAACTGGCTCTCATGACGACCACCACAGGAAAGGAAGACCCAGAGTTACCTCTGCTGCACAGGATAAGTTCATTAGAATTAACTGCACCTCAGATTTCAGCCCTAATAAATGCTTCACAGAGTTCAAGTAACAGACACATCTCAATATCAACTGTTCAGAGGAGACTGCGTGAATCAGGCCTTCATGGTCGAATTGCTGCAAAGAAACCACTACTAAAGGACACCAATAATAAGAAGAAACTTGCTTGGGCCAAGACTCTAGACTGGTGGAAATCTGTCTTTTGGTCTGGTGAGTCCAAATTTGAGATTTGGGGTTCCGACCGCCGTGTCTTTGTGAGACGCTGAGTAGGTGAACGGATGATCTCTGCATGTGTGCTTCCCACCGTGAAGCACGGAGGAGGAGGAGTGATGGTATGGGGGTGATTTGCTGGTGACACTGTCAGTGATTTATTTATAATTCAAGGCACACTTAACCAGCATGGCTACCACAGCATTCTGCAGTGATACGCCGTCCCATATAGTTTGCGCATAGTGGGACTAACATTTGTTTTTCAACAGGACAATGACCCCACACACCTCCAGGCTGTGTAAGCACTTTTTGACCAAGAAGGAGAGTGATGGAGTGTTGCATCAGATGACCTAGCCTCCACAATCACTCAACCTCAACCCAATTGAGATGGTTTGGGATGAGTTGGACCGCATTGTGAAGGAAAAGCAGCCAACAAGTGCTCAGCATATGTGGGAACTCCTTCAAGACTGTTGGAAAAGCATTCCAGGTGAAGCTGGTTGAGAGAATGCCAAGAGTGTGCAAAGTTGTCATCAAGGCAAAGGGTGGCTACTTTGAAGTATCTCAAATATAAAATATATTTTGATTTGTTTCACACTTTTTTGTTTACTACATGATTCCATATGTGTTATTTCATAGTTTTGATGTCTTCACTATTATTCTACAATGTATAAAATAGTAAAAAGTAAAGAAAAACCCTTGAATGAGTAGGTGTGCCCAAACTTTTGACTGATACTGTATATATAGACCACTGGCTCTCACTGTGTTACGAACGATGAGGAAAATGTGTGAGGAGTCAGGCGCAGAGAGCAAAGATATGGGGAAAAAACACTCTTTAATGTCCAACCAGAAGAACAACTGGTAACGTCAAAACATTGGCGTAAAATCCACTCGAATATAGTACACACTGGAAAAATTAAATCCAGACAGTGGAAAACCCCAATAAACGAACAACCTCATACAAAAACAGAAAGACAAGCCCGCACAAACAGAAGCGGGCTAAACGAACTAAATAGCACCACCCTAACAACCAAACAATGAACAGGTGAAAACAATTAGACAAAACCAAACGAAAAGGAAGAAGGGATCGGTGGCAGCTAGTAGACCGGCGACGACGACCGCCGAGCGCCACTCGAACAGGAAGGGGAGCCACCTTCGGTAATGCTCGTTACAGTACCCCCCTCCTGACGCGCAGCTCCCGCAGCGCGCCGACGCCGGCCTCGAGGACGACCCGGGGGCCGAGGCGCAGGGCGATCCGGATGGAGGCGATGGAACTCTCTCAGCATAGATGGATCCAATATATCCCCCACCGGGACCCAGTACCTCTCCTCCGGACCGTACCCCTCCCAGTCCACGAGGTACTGCAGGCCCCTCACCCGGCGTCTGGAGTCCAGAATGGACCGTATCGTGTACGCCGGGGACCCCTCTATGTCCAGAGGGGGCGGAGGGACCTCCGGAACCTCACCTTCCTGCATGGGACCAGCTACCACCGGAAACGCAGGTGAATCGATAAGGAACAGACTAATCCGCTCCTTATGATTCCCCTGCGTAATCATCTCCAAAGGAATTGTGGCCTCCCTGACCAGCCCTGACCCTAATGGTCGACTATCTAAGGAGTGCACAGGGAAGGGGGGTTCTACCTTAACTAACGGAATCCTCAACTTCTGAGCGAGTCCGCGATCTATAAAGTTCCCAGCCGCGCCTGAATCGACTAGCGCCTTATGCTGGAGAGAGGGAAAAAATTTAAGGAAACATATTAACAAAAACATGTGACCAACAGGAAGCTCTGGGAGAGTGTGGTACTGACTCACCTGAGGTGACCGAGGAGTGTTCCGCCTGCCCTCTCGATTCCCAGATGGACTCCTCCAGCACCGACCGGAAGTGTGCCCTCTTCGGCCACAACTGGTACAGGAGGAGCCTCCTCCTCCGATCTCCCTAGATGCTGCCCCTCCTAGCTCCATCGGGATGGGAGCAGGAGGGTCAGGAGGTGGAACTGACAGGACCCTTTCAGAACGTCCGCGAGCAGCTAGCAGATGGTCTAACCGGATAGACATGTCTATTAGTTCATCCAAGCTGGGCGTAGTGTCCCGACAAGCCAGCTCCCTGCGGACGTCCTCTCTCAGGCTACACCTGTAATGGTCTATCAGGGCCCTGTCGTTCCACCCTGCTCCAGCGGCCAAGGTCCGGAAATCCAGCGCGAAGTCCTGCGCGCTCCTCGTCCCCTGCCGGAGATAGAACAATCTCTCACCCGCCGCTCGGCCATCTGGAGGGTGATCGAACACGGCCCGAAAACGGCGGGTGAACTCCGGGTAGTGGCCCCTCGCTGAGTCGGGCCCGTTCCAGACCGCATTGGCCCACTCTAGGGCTCTACCCGTCAGGCAGGAGACGAGGACACTCACGCTCTCTTCGTCCGAGGGAGCTGGTCGAACGGTGGCCAGGTACAGATCTAGTTGTAGCAGGAATCCCTGGCACCCCGCCGCCGCTCCATCGTACTGACTCGGAGGCGTAATACGCAAAGCGCTGGCACCGGATCCCGCTGGAGGAGATGGTATAGTTGCTGGAGGGAGGGTAGGTGGGGTAGTAGGGAGACCACTCCTCTCCCAACGATCCATCCTCTCCATCATTTGATCCATAGCTGATCCGATGCGATGGAGGATGGACGTGTGATGAAGGACTCTCTCCTCCATCGTGGGGAGAGGGGTGGTCGCTGCTCCTGCTGACTCCATATGGAAGGTGCGGGCTTCTGTTACGAATGATGAGGAAAATGTGTGAGGAGTCAGGCGCAGAGAGCAAAGATATGGGGAAAAACCACTCTTTAATGTCCAACCAGAAGAACAACTGGTAACGTCAAAACATTGGCGTAAAATCCACTCGAATATAGTACACACTGGAAAAATTAAATCCAGACAGTGGAAAACCCCAATAACACGAACAACCTCATACAAAAACAGAAAGACAAGCCCGCACAAACAGAAGCGGGCTAAACGAACTAAATAGCACCACCCTAACAACCAAACAATGAACAGGTGAAAACAATTAGACAAAACCAAACGAAAAGGAAAAAGGGATCGGTGGCAGCTAGTAGACCGGCGACGACGACCGCCGAGCGCCACTCGAACAGGAAGGGGAGCCACCTTCGGTAATGCTCGTTACACACTGGTTTTCGCCACTGGTTGCTCGGTAATTATTTTGGTTGTTGGCTATTTGTGTCAGTCTCTTATCATTGTTTTTCCTTGGAGAAAAGGCTGCTGATTTACCCCCAGAAATTAAGCTTGTGTTTCAAAGTAAATATCAACAACTAAGAATACTAACAGCTGTTTGAAATTCTCCACTTATGAGCTCGCTGGTATTTAATAACCATTGGCAGTACAGTTTCCCAGGTAACAGGGCTGTATTCATTCTGTATTCTGAATATTGATGAGTTATTTTGAAGGGACGTGAGTTCTACAGCAATAGTCAATATTTATCTTGTCTCGAGTACATCTCTTTCAAATGACATTCTAATGAATAGAACTACAGAACCAGGGAAATTGGACAACCATGCAAACATATTTACGGTACATATGATTTGGATACGTTGGATTTATGTAATACAACAACTCAAAATATGTGTCACTCTTCAGAGCAGGAATCACGTACAAGTATTCAACATGGGTTGATCGAAAGAAAGATAATTATTTGTAAGGACCACACAGACAGGACATGCTCTCAACACATTACTACACTAGACACACATCTTCACTCTCTCACTACCACAGACATAAACAACCATGTTGACACTGTTACAGATACAGTACATCAGTTCTTACATCTAGTTTTAATGACTAGCCCTGGCCTGAGGCAGAAAGGGAGTGTTGCAGTGTGTGAATGAAGGGCAGGAAGGCAGGTAGGAGGAAGGCAGGCAGGCAGGCAGGCAGGCAGGCAGGCAGGCAGGCAGGCAGGCAGGCAGGCAGGCAGGCAGGCAGGCAGGCAGAGACTGAAGTGGACTGGCCTCCAGACTCAAGCTTCTACTACCTTCTCTGTCGGCAAGATGGCGCCGACAGAGAGGGTGGCCTCGCTTCTAGTCCTTAGGAAACTATGCAGTATTTCGTTTTTTTCATGTATTCTTTCTTACATTGTCAGTCAAGAAAATCTTAAGTGTTATTACATACAATCGGGAATAACTATTGGATATCAGATCGAAGCCAACTTACCAGCACTACGACCAGGAATACGACTTTCCCAAAGCTGATCCTTTGTTCGAACCACCCAAGGCATTCGAACTGATTCCAGAGGCTGACCTAAAACAACGTCGCCGCAGAAGAGGTAGATGGAGCGGTCTTCTGGTCAGACTTCGGAGGCGTGCACACCACCCACCGCTTCAGATTATATTACTCGCTAATGTCCAGTCTCTAGATAACAAGGTAGCCGAAATTAGGGCAAGGGTTGCTTTCCTGAGAGACATCCGGGATTGTAACATTCTGTTTCGCAGAAACATGGCTCTCTGGGGACATGCTGTCGGACTCGGTACAGCCACCGGGATTCTTTGTGCGAAGGTTGGGGGTGTATGGTTGGGTTGGGGGTGTATGTTTCATGATTAACGAATCATGGTGTAATTTTAACAACTTACAGGAACTCAAGTCCTTCGGTTCACCTGACCTAGAATTCCTCACAATTAAATGCCGACCGTATTATCTCCCAAGAGAATTCTCGTCGGTTATTGTCACAGCCATGTATATCCCCCCTCAAGCCGATACCACGACGGCCCTCAAGGAACTCCACTGGACTATGCAAACTGGAATCCATATATCCTGAGGCTGCATTTATTGGAGCTGGGGATTTTAACAAAGCAAATTTGAGAACATTTACATTACATTTTACATTTTAGTCATTTAGCAGACGCTCTTATCCAGAGCGACTTACAGTAGAGTGCATACATTTTATTACATTTTTTTTTTACATTTTACATACTGAGACAAGGATATCCCTACCGGCCAAACCCTCCCTAACCCGGACGACGCTATGCCAATTGTGCGTCGCCCCACGGACCTCCCGGTTGCGGCCGGCTGCGACAGAGCCTGGGCGCGAACCCAGCCCAGCCTGGGCGCGAACCCAGAGACTCTGGTGGCGCAGCTAGCACTGCGATGCAGTGCCCTAGACCACTGCGCCACCCGGGAGGTGAAAGCAAGGCTACCTAGAACAAGGCTACCTAAATTCTATCAGCATATCGATTGTAGTAACCGGGCTGGCAAAACACTGGATCACTGCTACTCTAACTTCCGCTATGTTACGCGGGGCGGAGTAGGTGAACACAAATGCAGACTCAGACGACTAGACAAGGATAGGTAAACAATGTATTTATTATAAAGCGGGAGTGGAGATGGGGTGCAGTCCAGGGGAATCTTGGGAGGGTAGTAGGGAATCCGGACTGAGGCTGAGGGAAAAGAGATTAGGAACCGGGTAAGCAGGTCTGGAGCGGAATCCAATGAAGCAGTAGAGTGGGGATCCAGGGCAGCGAAGCAGGACTGAGGAGACGGGGGACTGGAGACAGGTACCAGAGAGCAGACGGGACTGTAGCAGAGAGAAAAAGCAGCGTGCGGCTAGGGAAAAAAGGCACAACAGGATAACAAAATCTATGCAGCAACAAGCAGCTAGAAATGCAGACTGACTGAGTAGAGGCTACGATCTGGCAGCATGGAAGTGACAGAGCTGAGTATTTGTAGGGTTCTTGATTATGGAACAGGTTGCAGCTGGTGGGAATCTGCTCTGCCTCCAGCACACCTCTCTCCACTCACACAATCACATGCACAGAGAGAGAGAGAGAGAGAGAGAGAGAGAGAGAGAGAGAGAGAGAGAGAGAGAGAGAGAGAGAGAGAGAGAGAGAGAGCACTGGGGTGTGGTGGCAGGTTAGGGAGGTCCAGGGTGAGAAGTAGAGGGCGTGGCAGGAGCAGATGTAACACGCAATGGATTCAAGGCCCTCCTCTGCCCTCCGTTCGGCAAATCTGACCACAATTCCATTTTGTTTCTCCCCTCCTATAGGCAGAAACTCAAACAGGATGTATCCGTGACAAGGACCATTCATCGTTGGTCTGACCAATCGGAATCCACGCTTCAAGATTATTTTGATCACGCGTATTTTTGTGTGTAGATTGATGAGGGGGAAAATACAATTTAATCAATTTTAGAATAAGGCTGTAACGTAACAAAATGTGGAAAAAGTCAAGTGGTCTGAATACATTCCGAAAGCACTGTATATCTATTACATTGTGTTTTCAGATCTATAAAAGGTTCATAACGACATAATTGTGTTTGTTCTCATAAGAAAGAATCAACAAGTGTTATTGGAACAGTGCCATGTTCTTTTGTTGCTTTGTTGTTGCTGGTACGGCTTTGTAAACGTTAGCTCCAAAAACATCACTGCTATGAACTGGGGTGCCTGTTTCAAAGGTCTCGCATGTGTTTCTCATCATAGTCTTTATTATAGGTTAACAAAATAACCATGTTTGAGTAAGCAGCACAGATAAAAAATCAGTTTTCGCTTCCAAAGATACACATTTTCATTGTGCTAAGTCATTTAGATGGGTATCAGACTGATGCAATAAATAATAATAAATAGTAATAAAACAAACCCATGAATTTTAACACTGAAAGTCAACCGTGTTTATATAATTTCTTCCTGGGAAAGGGGATTTCATCCTTTACTGTTTCATGGCATCAGACATAGTATTCTACCCAATCTTTTTTATGTTTTGTGGTGTTGGATTCAAGTGAAGTAAACTAGAGAATGTGTGGACATCAGTGATTTAAGGACATAACAAGTGTGTGTGCCATAGCGTAGAAGGCCGTATTGAAGAGGTTTCATTTTGACAATGAGAAGGAAGTTGGACAAGCCGTTTGAGATGATTTACTTTTACATCACATGACCAAAGCATGAGTTACTGATTGTGTGATGCTAATGTTTATTGGTTTCTTGGTCTTGGGATGATATGATCACACATGATATTATACGTTTTTTCTTTCATAATGTTGGGGGTCGGTTGCCAATGTAAAATGTCTGTTCTCGTGCTCATGCAGTTATAATGAATTGACAGCCGACACATTGACAGCAGACACATAAAAACTCAATTCAAACTAAATCGAATTACAAACTAAATTCCAAACAATTGAATTATTGTAAACACTGGAAATATCTACACAAGAGGTTCTAACCATCTGTCTTCTATGACAACATGATCACAAGACAGGTTATCTTTTCCAGTATAGATTGCAGTATTACATTACATCTCTATATACTGCACAGTATAAAGTCAAGACCCTCAGTAGATCTTTATCTCCATGTTAAACATTGGTTTCATCACAGTGATCTCCTGCATAGCTTTATTAAATCACAATGTCTCTTGATGGATGATCTAATTTCTATGAAATTAGCTGGAAGAGTTTCCCTGCTGTGTCAGCTACTAACACAGATGCCATAGATAGAAATGTTATACTCTCTTGGCGTTGTACACAGTATGATTAAGTATTTTTTGTATTGAACCTTTATTTAACTAGGCAAGTCAGTTAAGAACAAATTCTTATTTACAATGACGCCCCACCCCAGCCAAACAACGCTGGGCCAATTGTGCGCCGCCCTATGGAACTTCCAATCACGGTTGGATGTGATACAGCCTGGATTTGAACCAGGGACTGTAGTGACACCTCTTGCACTGAGATGCAGTGCCTTAGACCACTGTGCCACTCGGGAGCATGAAGGGAGATTTGAAGCAATAGCTTTATTTTGTTCTTCATTTTGAAAAATGTTGTTGCTTTTGAATATCTGAAAATAATATTAGCACCTATTTGTTGGTGTGTCTGTCTGTGTGTGTGCATGAGCGCTTTTGTGTGCGTGCGTGCGTGCTTGCGTGTGTGTGTCAGCACTCAGATGTCTGCTTGTGGGTTTCCGAGAATTAAATATTGTTACTCATCCTCTCGCCTGCTATTAAATCTCTCCTGAGATGAGCTCCTGTACACATACACACAAACACACACACACCAACAAACATGCATAATATGCAGTGAAGACGGAGAGAAGAGCACTTTGAATTCTGTGTGGATTATCTACTGTAGTTAAGATCATTCTTTATTTTGGTCTGGGATCCATAAACTTTCTTTGGCCATTAAGCTTTTATATAGTATAATATATACAGTATGAAAGTCTGAAGTAAACCAGAAAAAACATTTATTTCACCTTGACATATATAAAGTAGATATATGCAGATTTAACTATGTTACCAATGAACTGCCTTGCATCAGGTATGATCTGTTTATGGTCTGGACAGTATTACAGATGAGGGTATCAGTGTGTATATAATACTATTATTATAAGTGGCAGACAGAAAGCCGTAATGATAAAAGCTTATATTCCCCTTTACGGGAGAATAATCTAGGTTATTATAGGTTCTATTCTATGTTCATTGTGAGGTTAACTTTGAGTTCTGTGGGGAGCAGGATATAACTAGCCTGCTGTGTGATTTATCAGGTAAGCAGCAGAGTTTAGTTGGGAATGATGTTGTAAATTCTGAATAAACCCCCTGCAGGTTTACATCTGCAGCATCCTCTCTCACAGAGCCCAGGATAATGCAGGCAGGCATTAGGCAGTTCACAGAGCCGTGCTCTCAGCCCCAACCTCTTTCCCCAGCCAGCCCCATCCCAAGCAAGCCCCAGCTCGAGCTCGCTGCTCTAGCCCTATTCCCATTCCCATCCTATGCCCCAGATCATCTCCCCAGTCCCAGACTCATAATTATTCTCCTAGATCCATCCCTTTACCCCAACATACTACCCCATTCCTCCAGCCTACCTACCAGGCTGACTCACATCACACCATACCTTGTCCATACACATGCACACCAACTTCAAATAGGTGCTCATATTCTTGTCACATTCACACCACTTCTTAGCCTAGCCTATGAGACAGTGGAGATGTTGGTTCTGCTTCATTTAAGAGATGATGAGTTATTTTCCACTATTCTCTGCCACAGCGCTCCCCACAGCCACAGTGTGTGCTGCTCTTTTTCTCTGCATGTTAGCTTCTTATGTATGTTATGTATAGAAACCCTACATCCCACCACCCTCAAATGTGTTAATGTTTCTCTCTCTGTTTTTCCCTTTACCCACACTCTCTTTCTCTCTCCCTCTCTCTTTCCATTTCTCTGTCCCTCTCTCTCTCCTCTCTCTCTCCACATTTCTCTACATCTATCTCCCTATTCATATCTCTGGCTCCATCTCTCTCTCTCCATTTCTCTTTCTCTCTCCCTCTCTTTTCTTTTCTCTGTCCCTCTCTCTCCATGTTTCTCTCCATCTATATCCCTATTCATCTCTCTGTCTCATCTCTCTCCATTTCCCTCTTTCTTTCTCTCGCTATCTCTCCATCTCCACAGGAAGTTCATGCCATAGCAACACGCTGCCTGCGCTGGTGCGAACTCCGTCTCTGATGATGCAGTCCACTCTGGATATGAAACCCTTTATGCCCTTCCACCAAGTGGACACGTCCTCTGCTGTGGGACTCTTCCCTAATTTTAACACGGTAAGAAATCGCTGCTTTCATCTCTTGTAAGTAATGCTTGCCCGAGCCAGAATGTCCCATAGGACAGGAGACCATCTCCTGTTTCTGTAGTGTGAGGCAGATTGATGCACCCCCTGGATGCTAGTCCTTCCATCTTGTGTACTTGTAGTTTATTGATCTTAGATTTCAGTGTTCTTGTTTGAATCCTAAGAATCTTAACGGCAAATGCACAACAGAAGTGTGAGTGAGACAGAATGAGAGAGAGAAAGAAGGAAAGAGAGAGAGAGAGAGCGAGAGAGAGAGAGAGAGAGAGAGAGAGAGAGAGAGAGAGAGAGAGAGAGAGAGAGAGAGAGAGAGAGAGAGAGAGAGAGAGAGAGAGAGAAAGCACTGCAGTCCACCGTCAAGGCATCGATTTCACTCCTCCAAAAATTAAAGGGGGAACAAAAATTGATTCTTTCTTTTATCTTGTCAAAAATACATCTCACTTTGACAGTTGATGTGGCAGGTGGAAATATGACATATCCTGAAAAATCGACTGAGAGTTAGAGAAAAAAAGGTGCTATTTAGAACCTAAAAGGGTTCTTCAGCTGAACCCTTTCCCCAGAGGGTTTTACATGGAACCAAAAAGAGTTCTACCAGAAATCAAAAAGGGTTCTCCTATGGGGACAGCCAAAGAACCCTTTTTTAACCCGATTTCCATTCTATTTATATGTCTTCTCCAACCTGCAGAGTCAGACAGAACACTGTTCTGATGAGAGGGGCTGAGAGGCAGGCAAGAGGACTCACCAGCTAATGCCTGTGTTTCCAGACCTGCCATGGACCGATGTGACAACACTCTTTAGCAAAGTTACTGAGATCTTCGCCTGTGGTCACGGCAAACTGTCAGGAACTCTCTGCCTCACAGCGCTGGTCTCCAGCTCAGACCTGGATTTGAACACTACTCGAAATCATTTAAAATACTGTATCTGTGCTTGATTGAGGTTGGCTGATTCCATAGAACCAACAGAAACATATGAAACGTCCCAACCCTGTCCACCAGACAAGGCTAGAGCAAACATACAATAGTATTTGAAAGATTTCGAATAGTATTTGAACCCAGGTCTTGCTCCAGTTTATCTCAGCACAGTCCAGTGTGCTTCCACTAGCTGAGACAGACCCATCTAAACCTGACATAATGGCTCTACTGCTGTCGTTGACTATTAAGCGGTAGTGCACTGAGTTGATGAGTTCATGTTGGTGGGAGTGATGTTGATTATACAGTGACTATAATGATGACACCAACATGAAATATTTTCCACAAGTTAATCCAGGGACATTTATTTTTCAAGACATTTTGAATAAAAAACGAATTTCAGAATATAACACACTGATGGTGTCCCAAATGGCATCTTGTTCCCTATAAAGTGCACTACTTTTTAACCAGGGCCCACAATGCTCTGGTCAAAAGAAGTGCACTATATAGGCAATGTCATGCCATTTAGGACGCTACCATCTTTCATCCTCCTGTTTGCCATTAGCTTTACTGTAGCCAAGTTCTGTTCCCTTTTACGGACAGCTATTCAGCCCAAGCTATTTACAGTACACGTGCTGTTGGCGGTAGCCTATTCTGTGTAAACAAAAGTGATTTGACAAGCATGAGCTCTCAGGGTAGATGAAAAAAGGTTTTCAACATTTCCCAGTGTAATGAATAATATACGATACAAAGTGACAGAACAGAACAGAAACAGAAGGATTTAGAATGCGTTTTGTTTATTGAGTGTTCTGCTGAGGTTTTGTCTGGTTGGAAACAATGGGAAGACACTAGAAAACCACAGTGACAACAAAACAACATTATGCTCCAAAGCCTGACTATGACATTAGAATTTGAGCTATAGTCTCACTGTGGATCTTTTCCGTATTCTGCCTTTCAGAAGTATGATTACTACAACCGAGGTTCCCTCTTGAAAGGGCTACAGTAATTGCCTGGTCCCAGATCTGTTTGTGCTGTCTTGCCAACTCCTATGGTCATTGACACACCAAACACAATGACATAGGCATTGGTGAGACAGTACAAACAGATCTGGGACCAGGCTACTACAGCACAGAATCTAACGGCTTTTCCTGTCCAGGCATTCACCCTCTAAGGTTTCATCCCAAATGGCACCCAATTCCCCATGTAGTGCACTACTTTTGACCAAAGCCCTATGGGTTCTGGTCAAAAGTAGTGCACTGTCAAGGGAATAGGGTGCAATTTGTGAAGCAGAATCATGTTTATTTTGGTCATGTCACCAAGCGGGTGTCTATTTATAATTAGTGTCTGTGCCCATCAACTCAGCGTGAAGAACAGTGAGGCTCCACACAAAAATACACGCAGACACGAACCCACGCACGTGCGAACACACACATCAAATGTGCTCTATAACCCAATCCAGACAGGCTGTTATTAGCACCATTGGGATAAACAGGTTCAATTCTAATTCTGTAACATTGTTTAAATACAGGAACTGTATCAAGTGCTGCATGCATTAGACTGATCCCAGATCTGTTTGTACTATCTTGCCAACTCCTTAAACATGGCAATGACCATAAGGAGTTGACAAGACAGCTGTAGCATACAGACCTCTTACAGGACATTCCAAGCCATTCCAAGTCATAATGGTAATGTAAGGAATGGAGGTTAACAGTGGTGGACAGATCTCTCTCAATGTTTCCAAAAAATAAAACATTTAGAATAAAATAAATGTTCTGCTTCCAGCAGCCTTTAGGGTTCTGTTGTTAAAAGATCTGTATTTTCATATCGTAAACCTTTTATTGAGAAGGAGTATGGTGTTGGAACATATCCAGGCTGATTTCTTCATTGTTGCAGCATCACTGTTCTGTTCTGTAGTAACTCTACTACTGTGTGTTCTGAATCAATAAACCTGTTGAGAACAAACCGCTCTGCAGGTGTCAGAAACTCAGTGTATTCAGGAATACAAAACCTACAGATGGTGAATTGATGTCTTTGTTTACCTCTGCAGCTGCTTTCATTATATAATCCATGAAACACAATATTTAGGCTACTGAAAGAACAATTGGCAAGCGGAAAAAGTATCTGCACATTTCATCAGATGCAATTTCTTTGTTTTAATTTGCTAAGCTTTCAGTCTGTGATTACCTTCATCAGAGAAGGTGCACTTGGTAAGAGACATGTCAACCACAATGAATTAGTGCATTTTCTTTCCCACACTAAGTCTGATCCTCAGTCTTAGTTAGGCCTGTGACACTGGCACACTGAGTGCCTTATCGACATGCTGAATTTATGATTATTTATGATAGCATACTGTATCTACTCTACACTATAGTATGTTTTACCTGCTCTATTTAATGAACCTGTATAGTGATAGAGTGAGAGGGGTTGCGTGCTGTAGGAAGATGCAGTGTTTTTATTGCCTGTGCTACAGACGGCTATATTGGTCCGCTTTTTTGTTTGTTTATTAATTGTAAAGAATTATTCAGATTTCTCCCCAGCTATGGTTGTGAGGTTTATTTGTTAACTATTTGTTTACCAGAAGTGATTTCCTATTATTTGCGTTGATGTGGTGAACAAGGGATGACAACAAGGTGTAATTGAAATTCCTTGGACAGTGACAGCCATTCTGAACAGCCTGGCTCTGGCCATGCCTGCCTGCCCTTACCCTGCAGCTCTCTCTGCTTGCTTGTCACTGGAATGTAATTATCAGTCACTGAATGATAGATAAAGTCACTTTTCTAGGGTTGTGTTCTTGTAGTGTGGTATGGTGTTGTGAGTAGAGCAGTGGCGGTCATCAAATTTGTCAGACAGTTATTGTCATGCAAATTACTGCCGGTCTCATTGTAATTGCCCGTTAATTAACACAAACATGTTTAGCATCTCCAGGCCTCCACGCATACAAGCCGCAGATGTGTGCCTTTGGAACATCTACAGTACATTTTAAAAAGTAGAATAAATCCATACACCATCACAATAAATCCATCATTTATTTTAGGCATGTCTAAAGAAACATTATGATATGAAGAAAATGTATTTCAGATTAACCGAATATGAGTCGGCCTACTGAATGTTATCTGGCTATATGCCATGCCATAGGCTGTACATTAAAACAATTAAACCAGGCAAGTCAGTTAAGAACAAATTCTTATTTACAATGTAGTCCTACACCGGCCAAACCCGGATGACGCTGGGCCAATTGAGCGCCGCCCTATGGGACTCCCAATCATGGCCCGTGGATTCAAACCAGGGTGTCTGTAGTGACGCCTCTAGCACTAAGACGAGGTGCCTTAGTGCTAGCCACTTGGGAGCAGCGGTCTGTAGGCTAGTTCATTTAGCAGACAGGATTTGCTTATAAGTCTGTGCCATTATTTTATATTATAATTATATGGTTTTAAGAATGATATAATTGAACTTAGCTGAATAAAATACAAATAATATTTTTCTGGGGCGAGTGCGCATATGAAGTGGCTGTGTTGAGCGTAAAAGTGATAATTTGAAACATGTCCTATACACTAGATTTAGAGTTATATGACTCATTTAGTTGTGAATTATCCAAAATCAAAAAATATATGATGTGACTATAGGCTATTGACTATTTGAAAAAGTTACCAAAAATTCTTGCGCTCTGTTCCTTGCCTCAAGCTGCACACCCTGTTCTCCCATGAAGTGATCATATTTCCACCCATCAGAGTATTCTCAATTTAATCTTGTCTTTACTAATATGTACAATTTGTTTTCGATTTAGAATGGTCATTATCAAATGGGTAGGAACAGGGGCAGAGGGAAAAAGACATGTCATCCTTATCCACTCGTATAGCTAATGGAGGCCACTTTCCCGCAGTTTAAATCATGCCTGTTAGGCTACTCCGGTTTTATACCTGAGCAGCTGAGCAATAAATATAGTAAGAGCTGGGATCCTCCTCTTTTTAGTGGCAACCATCAAAACTCTACTTTCACACAGGATTGCATATAGAAATGTCTGGGCTTATAACAACACTTATTTTACTTCACGCATCAACCACTTTTTGAGGAGCATGCAGCCTCTCGCTGTGCGACAGGTGATATTCCACCAAACTCTGTATGGCATGTGCTCTCCAACCCTGTTCCTGCAGCTATCCAGTGCTTACTTTGGGAAACCAAGTGAAATCTGTTTGGGAACATCAATACAAAAAAAATCACAACCAAACATATTTTATTAAACTGGCCCCTATCTTTGCGAACTCGAGAAAGGAATGAATGAGAGAGAGGAGATTGAACACACAGAGGTGAAGCTGTAGGTAAAGGTAATGTGTCAGCCTATTAATTATGAAAATATAAAAATGCCCTATTACTTGGCTATTCAAAATCAAATACAAATTCACTATAATTGTAGGCTAAATCCGTAAGGCGACCTGCACAATCAATGAACCAACAGCATCGCCTAGGCCTATACGTTCTCTCCCAGACTCATGGATAGAAAGCATAGCATAAGGTAACCAGTCCCAGTCCATGCAGTATGCATAATAATACAGTCCACACTCAAAGGCTTCTGCATTGCTTGCTGTTTGGGGTTTTATGCTGGGTTTCTATACAGCACTTTGTGACACTGGCTGATGTAAAAAGTGCTTCATAAATACATTTTATTGATTGATTGTTTGATTGAAAGGCGATTACTAGAATTTGTTTAATTTTGGAGTATCGGCTAGACCAATTATGTACCAAAGACATCTCAAATCATTTTAAAAAAATGTTTTTTTTCTGACATATGCAGTAGGCTATTAGGCTATGTATTGTATAATGGCACAATCATTATTATTATACTTTTTTTTATTTTTAATCGGGCTTGGGCTCATATAGGCATATGCGAATGCATAAAAAATGCACAGCTGGAAGGTATACAAGCAGGCATGCAAACAGCAGGCAAACAATTAGCTTTGATCTACTCAGAAGAATCAAAAGCAGGTGTATTTATGACCCTGGAGAGAGAACAGGGTGCATATAGCTCAGACCCCACATGCAACACGCTCTCTCTCTCTCTCTCTCTCCAAACTGGAAATCCTTCATGAACTCCAGGAACTTCTTCAGGTACTTTGTGTTTCTTCCACTATATAATGGATTTAGCCCCTGCCTGGCTCATGTCTTTTCATGTCTCTAATTGGATAGAATAACTGATGGCATAGATAGAATGGTAGAATAACTGACTCTCTGGCCAAGAACGACTTGCATCTTGACAGATTTTTGTATCCGTTCTCTCTTTTGCGTAATCCAGATTTCATAATATTCTATGTGAGCTAGCAAGAGGTAGGAGAGAGAGCATCAAATACAGTGCATTTGGAAAGTATTCAGACCCCTTGACTTTTTCCACAAATAGTTTTTCCCCCTCATCAAGCTACACACAATACCCGATAATGACGAAGCAAAAACAGGTTTTTAGAAATGTTTGCATATTTGCACATCACGTTGAAGTCCGGGCTCTGGCTGGGCCACTCAAGGACATTCAGATTTGTCCCTAAGCCACTCTTGCGTTGTCTTGACTGTGTGCTTAGGGATGTTGTCCTGTTGAAGGTGAACCTTCGCCCCAGTCTGAAGTCCTGAGCATCCACACAGCATGATGCTGCCACCACCATGCTTCACCGTAGGGATGGTGCCAGGTTTCCTCCAGATGTGACGCTTGGCGTTCAGGCCAAAGAGTACAATCTTGGTTTCATCAGACCAGCGAATCTTGTTTCTCATGGTATGAGAGTCCTTTAGATGCATTTTGGCAAACTCCAAGCAGACTGTCATGTGCCTTTTACTGAGGACTGGCTTCCATCTGGCCACTCTACCATAAAGGCCTGATTGGTGGAGTGCTGCAGAGATGGTTGTACTTCTGGAAGTTTCTCCCATCTCCACAGAGGAACTCTAGAGCTCTGCCAGAGTGACCATCAGGTTCTTGGTCAAATAAAATAAAATGTTATTGGTCACATACACATTGTTAGCAGATGTTATTGCGAGTGTAGCGAAATGCTTGTGCTTCTAGTTCTGACAGTGCAGCAATATCCAACATGTAATCGAACAATTCCACAACAACTACCTAATACACAGAAATCTAAGTAAACGAATGGAATAAGAATATATACATAAGTATATGGATGAGCAATGACAGAGTGGCATAGGCAAGATGCAATAGATGGTATAAAATACAGTATATACTGTACAAATGAGATGAGTAATGCAAGATATGTAAACATTTTTAAAGTGGCATTATTAAAGTGACTAGTGATCCATTTATTAAAGTGGCCAATGACTTCAAGTCTGTATGTAGGCCTCTCTATGTTAGTGATGGCTGTTTAACAGTCTGATGGCCTTGAGATAGAAGCTGTTTTTCTGTCTCTCGGTCCCAGCTTTGATGCACCTGTACTGACCTCGCCTTCTGGGTGGTAGTGGGGTGAAAAGGCAGTGGCTTGGGTGGTTGTTGTTCTTGATGATTTTCTTGGCTTTCCTGTGACATCAGGTGCTGTAGGTGTCCTGCCGTACCAGGCGGTGATACAGCCCTACAGTATGCTCTCAATTGTGCACCTGTAAAAGTTTGTGAGGGTTTTAGGTGACAAGACAAATGTATTCAGCCTCCTGAGGTTGAATAGGCGCTGTTGCACCTTCTTCACCACACTGTCTGTGGGGGAGGACCATTTCAGTCCTCCCTGACCATGGCCCTTCTCCCACGATTGCTCAGTCTGGCCGGGCGGCCAGCTCTAGGAAGAGTCTTGGTGTTTCCAAACTTCTTCCATTTAAGAATGATGGAGGCCACTGTGTTCTTGGGGACCTTCAATGCAGCAGAAATTTGTTTTGACCCTTCCCCAGATCTGTGCCTCGACACAATCCTGTCTCAGAGCTCCTTCGACCTCATGGTTGGGTTTTTGCTCTGACATGCACTGTCAACTGTGGGACCTTATATAGACAAGTGTGTGCCTTTCCAAATCATGTCCAACCAATTGAATTTACCACAGGTGGACTCCAATAAAGTTGTCGAAACATCTCAAGGATGATCAATGGAAGCAAGATGCACCTGAGGTCAATTTCTAGTCTCATAGCAAAGGTTCTGAATAGTTATGTAAAAAAGGTATTTCTGTTTTTTATTTTTAATACATTTGCTAAAAAAAATACAAATATTTGTTGTTATTATGGGGTATTGTGTGTAGATTGCTGAGGAGTTGTTTTTATTTAATCAATTTTAGAATAAGGCTGTAATGAACAAAATGTGGAAAAAGTCAAGGGGTCTGAATACTTTTCGAAGGCACTGGTTGTCTTTAACACCTTTCTCTGTAGATGAGCGTCACTGGGTAGTGAACACTACCAGGCTACCATCTGTCCTCCTTCAAGGTGTTCACTCTCCACTGATCTTGGGGTGCTGCTAGTCTGTGGAAACCAGCTAATGTGTTAGTTAGATGGAAGAGAGCTATCTATATCTCTCTATCTTTCCTGTCTCTCACTCTCTTCGCCCCCTCTCTCTCTCTCTCGCTCTCACTATCTCTCCAGTGTCGGTTCGACACTTAACAGTTGCACTCCTGTCTTCTTGTCTTCCAGATGGATCCCGTGCAGAAAGCTGTAATAAACCACACATTTGGGGTCCCCATCCCTCTGAAGAAAAAACAAGTGATTTCCTGTAACATCTGTCAACTACGCTTCAACTCAGATGTAAGTACAGAACAAGACACCCTCTGGAAGACAGACAGTGTGATAATGTGTGAATATGTACAGTACGTCATTGTTTATTTTGTATGTTTTTCTTGTAGAAAAATGTTGGACTAATACATTCAGGAGAAAGTTCAGATAAAATTAGTAGTAAAAAGCATTCAGATGAAATATTACATTAAAACAGGATCAACCCCATGAAAGAGACTTCTTACTTAAAGGGATAGTTCATCCAAATTACAAAATGACACATTGGTTTCCTTACCATGTAAGCAGTCTATGGTATGACAGCAATCCATTATTTGGTTTAGTTTCCCTGGCAAATCCCATTCAAGTCATGGTACCAGTATTAGCATTTTTTGCTCATCATGTCCACATCATCCGAAAGTATCTAAAATGAATTGTGAAGCTCAACAAATATAAGTTACTTTGTTGAGCTTCACAATTCATTTGAGATACTTTCGGATGATTTGAACATGATGCGCGAAAAGTGGTAATATCAGTACCATAACTTGAATGGGATTTGTTCCACAAATGCTAAAACATTAGAATGGATTGCTGTCATACGTTGACCATAGACTGCTTACAGGGTAAGGAAACCAATGTGTTATTTTGTCATTTGGGTGAACTATCCCTTTAAACATAAGTGAAGGCATATCTTCAGCCTAATTAAGTCAGACATACTGCATATAAATATCTGAGATTTTGAATAATAAAGAAGTAAAAAATAATAATGTACTGTATGTAATGTACTGTATATCATTTGGGTCAAGCTAAGAGGACATATTTGTTTACAAGCTGTTGAATGCCCATTATTTGTTTCAATGGCTGCTGTAGTATAATAGTTGTGCCTCCAATCTTCTTACAAGTCTGTATTCCCCTTCCAATCAATCAATGGCCAATCGTGAAAGGGGTTCGAACACAGCTGACGACGCACAAAATGGTTTGAAGTTGTTTTGTAGTAAAGACCAGACTAGTACTGGAAAGGTGGATATTTTTTGACAAGGTAGACCACAGTATGGGCTATTATAGAGAGACTGTTGTAATCTATAATAGCCCATACTCTGTTGTGCCTGACAGTACAGATGGGTAGTTTTAGTTTAGACACAACCGAATCAGTAGAGGCTGGTGACTTGAAAAATTGAGGAGGATGGGAGACCAACTTTATAGGCGTGTAACGCACAGAGATGACAAAGTGTGTTTCAACACTCGTCAAAGACTAATTATTTTAACCTAAAACATTTAATAAATACATTTATGGTACAATATTATGGGGAATGGGAATGAGAGGGCTACTTACACTGTGTGGGAAAGGGATCACAGCAGTGATTGAATGAGGTAATGAGGCATGAGTTGAGGTGTTCAGAGGCTTGACCAGTGCAGGGCAGGATTTGACTGGGAAGACAAAAAACAATAACACAACACTACACAGTTAGACAAAAGAGCTAAGAATGAGTTAGTCCAAGCAAGGAGTAAAATCATTGATGTGTAATAATGTGATTGTGTATGTGATTGACTCTACATACAGGAATGAGAGAAAATGTATAGGGGTACTCACAGTGCTTGGAGGGGAAACATTCAATGTGCCAGCGGGCACATGAGACGTGGCTTCAGTTCATGTCAGGAGAGTTGACAAAGGTCGTGGAGTGGAGTAGTCATCCCCTCTTAATCAGGGAAGAGGAGGGGACTTAGCGGTAAATACAAATAGCAGATACATTCCATTACAGCTGCTCCATCGTAGGTTTGGACAACACGTTTCTCTATGAAGTTAAACTCAGACATCTCAAAATTCATAAAGTCAACCACAGACTGCGCATCTCGCCCACTTGAAACATCAAAGTAGCCCAAGAAATGTTCCTGAATAAAGCCCTGATCATCCACATACCTGACGATAACTGACAACTGCAAGCAGACTGGTGGCACCATAGGTCCAAGAGCGGTGGGGCAATTTTTACCCACTGGGGCCTGGAGTTTTTCCTTATATGTTAACCTAACAAGGAAAACTCTGGACCCTATAAGGTATGCCAGTGATTAATCAGTTGTTAAAAGGTTTTATGGAACCAGTTTTTCCTAATCAGGTCACATGGATTTTTTAAACTCCTGATAAAAACTCCTGGCCCTGGGGGGGTGAAAACCCTGTCAAACTGCAGCTACCTTATACTTGTTCATATACATTATATTTAGACTAGATTAGGAGGGGGATTTCCTCTACCCAGACACATAGACAACAACTGATAGACAATATAACTCACATGGCTGAGCTTGCTTTATGCTTGTTTGCATCATGCAGGCTTATGCAACTGTAGTGCTTACAAAACATTTACTCACATCAGTCATCACTATTATGTTGATTCATTCATTCATTCCAGTTAATCATTATGGATTAAAAACGTATAGGCAGCCTAGCCTGCCCAATTTTGAATATAAACTACATTTGATCACATTTTCTCCTGACACACAAATGGACTACAAATACATAACGTTACCAATTAGTTTACCCAGACCAGATGGACAGGGTGCATAGGCTGTATGCAGCTGCTCTTATTAGTAGCCTACAGTTGATCAGACTGAAAAATAGTCTCATTTTCATCCCATACAGCATGTCAGATTTCTAATGTTTAGGTGGAGCCTAGGCTGCTGCAACATTTATATCATGAGTTTTTGCTTGTGTCTCTCCGGAGTGATTATGTGTTATCATCTTTGCTAAATAAATAAATATATAAAAAAGTAAAGTGGAAAGCCTAACAGGCTGACTACACCGCTCGCGTTGCATGCTAAAAATACATATAGAAATCTATATTATTCAATTGTTACACCCACACTGCTCGCGCGTCCCAACGAGCGTCTGCGTTGCAAAGGGCTAAAATAGAAGTCAGTTCTATTTGTGATGCAGATCGCGCTGCAAGTCCTGCCTCTCCCATCTCATTGGTTTATAGAAGCAGATACCCACATGCCAATCTCCTCATTGGTTATACCCACGTGGGTGACTGAAAGACGAACGAGGTCAGTGGCGATAATGCACCTAATTTATGAAAGTTGCCAATCGCAATATAAAGTCAAGAGAAGAAAAGGCCTGGATGGAGGAGAGATCAAATCAAATGTATTTATATAGCCCTTCTAACATCAGCTGATATCTCAAAGTGCTGTACAGAAACCCAGCCTAAAACCCCAAACAGCAAGCAATGCAGGTGTAGAAGCACGGTGGCTAGGAAAAACTCCCTAGAAAGGCCAAAACCTAGGAAGAAACCTAGAGAGGAACCAGGTTCTGAGGGGTGGCCAGTCCTCTTCTGGCTGTGCCGGGTGGAGATTATAACAGAACATGGCCAAGATGTTCAAATGTTCATAGATGACCAGCATGGTCAAATAATAATAATCACAGTAGTTGTCGAGGGTGCAACAAGTCAGCACCTCAGGAGTAAATGTCAGTTGGCTTTTCATAGCCGATCATTAAGAGTATCTCTACCGCTCCTGCTGTCTCTAGAGAGTTGAAAACAGCAGGTCTGGGACAGGTAGCACGTCCGGTGAACAGGTCAGGGTTCTATAGCCGCAGGCAGAACAGTTGAAACTGGAACAGCAGCACGGCTAGGTGGAATGGGGACAGCAAGGAGTCATCAGGCCAGGTAGTCCTGAGGCATGTTCCTAGGGCTCTGGTCCTCCAAGAGAGAGAAAGAAAGAGAGAATTAGAGAGAGCATACTTAAATTCACACAGGACACCGGATAAGACAGGAGAAGTACTCCAGATATAACAGACTGACCCTAGCCCCCCGACACAAACTACTGCAGCATAAATACTGGAGGCTGAGACAGGAGGGGTCAGGAGACACTGTGGCCCCATCCGAAGATACTAGGGCCAAACAGGCAGGATATAACCCCACCCACTTTGCCAAAGCACAGCCCCCACACCACTAGAGGGATACCTTCAACCACCAACTTACCATCCTAAGACAAGGCCGAGTATAGCCCACAAAGATCTCCGCAACGGCACAACCCAAGGGGGGCGCCAACCCAGACAGGAAGATCACGTCAGTGACTCAACCCACTCAAGTGACGCACCCCTCCTAGGGACGGCATGGAAGAGCACCAGTAAGCCAGTGACTCAGCCCCTGTAATAGGGTAAGAGGCAGAGAATCTCAGTGGAGAGAGGGGACCCGGCCAGGCAGAGAAGGACACCGGATAAGACAGGAGAAGTACTCCAGATATAACAGACTGACCCTAGCCCCCCGACACAAACTACTGCAGCATAAATACTGGAGGCTGAGACAGGAGGGGTCAGGAGACACTGTGGCCCCATCCGAAGATACTAGGGCCAAACAGGCAGGATATAACCCCACCCACTTTGCCAAAGCACAGCCCCCACACCACTAGAGGGATACCTTCAACCACCAACTTACCATCCTAAGACAAGGCCGAGTATAGCCCACAAAGATCTCCGCAACGGCACAACCCAAGGGGGGCGCCAACCCAGACAGGAAGATCACGTCAGTGACTCAACCCACTCAAGTGACGCACCCCTCCTAGGGACGGCATGGAAGAGCACCAGTAAGCCAGTGACTCAGCCCCTGTAATAGGGTAAGAGGCAGAGAATCTCAGTGGAGAGAGGGGACCCGGCCAGGCAGAGACAGCAAGGCTAGTTCGTTGCTCCAGAGCCTTTCCGTTCACCTTCACACTCCTGGGCCAGACTACACTCAATCATATGACCTACTGAAGAGATGAGTCTTCAGTAAAGACTTAAAGGTTGAGACCGAGTCTGCGTCTCTCATATGGATAGGCAGACCATTCCATAAAAATGTAGCTCAATAGGAGAAAGCCCTGCCTCCAGCTGTTTGCTTAGAATTTCTAGGGACAATTAGGAGGCCTACGTCTTGTGACCGTAGCGTACGTGTAGGTATGTACGGCAGGACCAAATCGGAAAGATAGGTAGGAGCAAGCCCATGTAATGCTTTGTAGGTTAGCAGTAAAACCTTGAAATCAGCCCTTGCTTTAACAGGAAGCCAGTGTAGAGAGGCTAGCACTGGAGTAATATGATCAAATTTTTTGGTTCTAGTCATGATTCTAGCAGCCGTATTTAGCACTCACTGAAGTTTATTTTGTGCTTTATCCGGGTAGCCGGAAAGTTGAGCATTGCAGTAGTCTAACCTAGAAGTTACAAAAGCATGGATTAATTTTTCAGAATAATTTTTGGACAGAAACTTTCAGATTTTTGCAATGTTACGTAGATGGAAAAAAGCTGTCCTTGAAACAGTCTTGATATGTTCGTCAAAAGAGAGATCAGGGTCCAGAGTAACGCCAAGGTCCTTCACAGTTTTATTTGAGATGACTGTACAACCATCAAGATTAATTGTCAGATTCAACAGAAGATCTCTTTGTTTCTTGGGACCTAGAACAAGCATCTCTGTTTTGTCCGAGTTTAAAAGTAGAACGTTTGCAGCCATCCACTTCCTTATGTCTGAAACACAGGCTTCTAGCGAGGGCAGTTTTGGGGCTTCACCATGTTTCATTGAAATGTACAGCTGTGTGTCATCCGCATAGCAGTGAAAGTTCACATTATGTTTTCGAATGACATCCCCAAGAGGTAAAATATATAGTGAAAACAATACTGGTCCTAAAACAGAACCTTGAGGAACATGGAAATTTACAGCTCAAAAGACGAAAACATAGTATTTCTTTTTGTAAATGTAAATTTGCTATCATAAATGTTAGCAACACTTTCGCCTTTGCGGGATGCGCGGGGGATATGGTCACTAGTGTAACCAGGAGGTGAGGCCTCATTTAAGCACAGTAAATTCATCAGGCTTAAGCCATGTTTCAGTCAGGCCAATCACATCAAGATTATGATCAGTGATTAGTTCATTGACTATAACTGCCTTGGAAGTGAGGGATCTAACATTAAGTAGCCCTATTTTGAGATGTGAGCTATCACAATCTCTTTCAATAATGGCAGGAATGGAGGAGGTCTTTATTCCAATGAGATTGCTAAGGCGAACACCGCCATGTTTAGTTTTGCCCAACCTAGGTCGAGGCACAGACACGTTCTCAATGGAGATAGCTGAGCTGACTACACTGACTGTGCTAGTGGCAGACTCCACTAAGCTGGCTAACAGCCTGCTGCCTGGTCTGCACCCTATTTAATTGTGGAGCTAGAGGAGTTAGATCCCTGTCTATGTTGGTAGATAAGATGAGAGCACCCCTCCAGCTAGGGTGGAGTCCGTCACTCCTCAACAGGCCAGGCTTGGTCCTGTTTGTGGGTGAGTCCCAGAAAGAGGGCCAATTATCTACAAATTCTATCTTTTGGGAGGGGCAGAAAACAGTTTTCAACCAGCGATTGAGTTGTGAGACTCTGCTGTAGAGCTCATCACTCCCCCTAACTGGGAGGGGGCCAGAGACAATTACTCGATGCCGACACATCTTTCTAGCTGATTTACAGGTTGAATCTATGTTGCGCTTGGTGACCTCTGACTGTTTCATCCTAACATCTGAGAGATGACTAGAAACGATTCGGTTGACCATTTTATGTGTGGATTAATTGTCGGAGTAGAGGACCTTGTACATTTCAGATAAAATAACAACTCAATGTTTATATCCCAGGACAAATTAGCTAGCAACAGCAAGCTAGCTAAATAGGGAAAATTATCTAGCAGGTGCAAGCTAGCTAGCTAAATTGCCATAAATATTTAATGCTTTTTGACTGTGTCCTTGTGTCCTCTAAAAGCTAATTATTGCATACCCAAAAACGAAGGCAAGGCCAGCAATACAAGCGGCTTGATGAAAGGCTCCCTGTTAACCAGCTATACTTTGTAAGGGGTTCTTCAACAAAAAGTCCACAATATTTTAGGGCAGCGTTGGCCATTCTACCATTCTGCCGCAGAAAACTGCACACTCGCACTGGTAGCTATCTAGCTACTGGAGGTAGCAAGGATTTTTTTTAAATAAATTGCACTAACTGGACACAAAAACAAAGTTCTAAAACCAAGAAAACAATTTATAATATACCTCACCAGTCTCCTGTAATTTGAAAAAAATAATTTAAATTGAATAATATCCCAAAAATGCTCAACTATCACTTTTCACTTAATCTGTGGCACAATCCCAATACAACTCAATAGGTTAATTCTCTGATCCTAATTCTATGATTGGATGGACACCATGTCAGTTCATACTGCAAAAGCTTTGATTGGTTGGAGGATATCCTCCGGAAGTGGTCATAATTACCATGTATGTCTATGGAAGGGGGTGAGGCCTACGAGCCTCCTAGGTTTTGTATTGAAATCAATATAGCCAGAGGAGGACAGATGTCCTTCGGCTGCACAATGGTGCTACCCCAGACAGTGCTGTTGAAGATACTGTAGACCTTCATTGCAAAAAAGTGTTATTTAATCAATTATTTGATGACATGAATATATTTAATATAGTTTTATCTAAAAAGGATACAAATTTTACTCTTTTTATTTTTATGAAATTTCACTGAGGAGGATGGTCCTCTCCTTCCTCCTCTGAGGAGCCTCCACTGGACCGTACATAGCCTTCTGTGTGATCAGACTGTTTGAGCTCTGTTGTACCTGACAGTGCAGGAGGATATTTTTAGTTTAGACAACCACCGTGTCCTACTGTGTGGCCAGACTGTGGTAGTCTAGCCCTGTGTATACCTGGTTCTAACATGCATCCTTTGTCCCGATCTTGTCCACATTCTGATCGTGCCCACATTTTTAGACAGGTGTAGATGATTAAAAGACGCATTATGAACTGTTTGTGATCAGATGTTATAAGTGTAAACGGCCAAGATCAGCACAAGATGAGGACGTAGGACGCATGTTAGCAGCAGGTATAAACAGGGCTTCTGTAGTACCCCATGGGAAAAGTGTTGTAGACCAAATAGTACAGGTGGACACAACCAAACATGGCCTATATTATGTAGTATCCCATGACAGACAAAACATTATAATCTACGAACTGTCCAGAACACAGGAGATTTGGTTCTGGATGCCGAGATGACCAACTGTGTGGCCAGTCTGTTGTGGTCTGTTCTCCCCCATAGGGAAGTGGTAATTACTTCCTGTATTGCCATGTTGTTTCCCTCTGCTGGCCTTGATTAAGGTATTATAACGGGAGATTAATGATATTGGGGTGGCAGAGAGCCCAGTCTGATAGAGGGGTCCCACTGTGAAAAGTAATTGAGGAAAGGTTTCCTCAAAGCGATGAAACAAGACACAGGGTTTATCCCCAATGGCATCCTATGCCATATAAAGTACATTACTTTTGTCCATACCCCTTAGCCAAATACATTACATACCCCTTAGCCAAATACATTTAAACTCAGTTTCACAATTCCTGACATTTAATCCAAGTAAAAATTCCCTGTTTTAGGTCAATTAGGATCACCACTTTATTTTACGAATGTGAAACGTCAGAATAATAGTATAGAGAATGATTTATTTCAGCTTTTATTTCTTTCATCACATTCCCAGTGGGTCAGAAGTTTACATAAACTCAATTAGTATTTGGTAGCATTGCCTTTAAATTGTTTAACTTGGGTCTTGTTTAACAATAAGTTGGGTGAATTTTGGCCCATTCCTCCTGACAGAGCTGGTGTAACTGGTTTGTAGGCCTCCTTGCTTGCACACACTTTTTCAGTTCTGCCCACAAATGTTCTATAGGCTTGAGGTCAGGCTTTGTGATGGCCACTCTAATACCTTGACTTTGTTGTCCTTAAGCCATTTTGCCACAACTTTGGAAGTATGCTTGGGGTCATTGTCCATTTGGAAGACCCATTTGCAACCAAGCTTTAACTTCCTGACTGATGTCTTGAGATGTTGCTTCAATATATCCACATAATTTGTTATTGTGATACAGTGAATTTAAGTGAAATAATCTGTCTGTAAACAATTGTTGGAAAAATGACTTGTGTCATGCACAAAGTAGATGTCCTAACCGACTTGCCAAAACTATAGTTTGTTAGCAAGAAATTTGTGGAGTGGTTGAAAAATGAGTTTTAATGACTCCAACCTAAGTTTTATTTATTTAACCAGTAAGGCTAGTTGAGAACAAGTTCTCATTTACAACTGCGATCTGGCCAAGATAAAGCACAGCAGTTCTACACATACAACAGAGTTACACATGGAATAAACAAACATACAGTCAATAATACAGTAGAAAATAGAAAAATCTATATAGTGAGTGTAAATGAGGTAAGGCAATAAATAGGCCATGGTGGCGAAGTAATTACAATATTGCAATTAGACACTGGAATCGTAGATGTGCAGAAGATGAATGTGCAAGTAGAGATACTGGGGTGCAAAGGAGCAAGATAAATAAATAAATACAGTATGGGCTGTTTACAGATGGGCTATGTACAGGTGCAGTGATCTGTGAGCTGCTCTGACAGCTGGTGCTTAAAGCTAGTGAGGGAGATATGGGTCTCCAGCTTCAGTGATTTTTGCAGTTCGTTCCAGTCATTGGCAGCAGAGAACTGGAAGGAGAGGCGGCCAAAGGAGGAATTGGCTTTGGGGGTGACCAGTGAGATATACCTGCTGGAGCACGTGCTACGGGTGTGTGCTGCTATGGTGACCAGCGAGCTGAGATAAGGCGGGGCTTTACCTAGCAGAGACTTGTAGATGACCTGGAGCCAGTGGGTTTTGCGACGAGTATGAAGCGATGGCCATCCAACGAGAGCATACAGGTCGCAGTGGTGGGTAATATATGGGGCTTTGGTGACAAAACGGATGGCACTGTGATAGACTGCATCCAATTTGCTGAGTAGAGTGTTGGAGGCTATTTTAAAGATGACATCGCCAAAGTCGAGGATCAGTAGGATGGTCAGTTCGGGCCGGGGCTAGCAAGCTAACAGAAGGGCCTTGGAGGGACGTTGCGACGGAAGAAAGTCTGTTGTGGCCCCCTCGTGCTATTACGTTGGCAGACGGATCAGCAGGGCTCCGTGTGGTAAACCAGGCCAATTGGCAGAATAGGTATAGTGGCCAAAGAATTTGTCCGGTGGGCCTCTTAAGCTAACAGTCCGATGTGCTCTGGACAGCTAGCAGGCCGCGCCTAGCATGCTAGCGGATGGGATTTCAGGGGACGAAGCGATGGCGGAGCCAGTTGAGAAAAACTCCATCGGGCGAATCGCGTCGGTGGTCCAGTCGTGATGAGTCGGCGGGGGTCCAAGCCAGTTGGCAAGAAGAGGTATTGTAGCCCAAGTAGTGGCTGATGAACCTCTTTGGCTAGCCGGGAGATGGGCCTAGCAAGGCTAGCTCCAGGCTAATTGGTTCTTGCTTCTGGACAGTGACGTTAGCCAGGAGTGGCCACTCGAAAAGCAGCTAGCTAACTGCGATGATCCTGGTGAAGAAAAAAAAAGGTTAAGAGCTTACGGTAGGAATCCGGAGATATGGAGAAAAATAAGTCCAATTTGCTCTGGTTTGAGTCGCGCTGTGCAGACTGGCGAGAGTTGTCCGTGCTAGAGGTGGCTGATGACCGCTAGCAGTGGCTAGCTGACTACTAGCTAGTAGCTAGTTAGCTGGCTAGCTTCTGTTGGGGTTCCGGTTCAGGTGACGGTTCAGACGACGGATCAGCAGGGCTCCGTATGGTGGGTATAGGGGCCAAAGAATTTGTCCGATGGGCCTCTTAAGCTAACAGTCCAATGTACTTTAGACAGCTAGCGGGCCGTGGCTAACTAGTAGCCAGTTAGCTGGTAGCCAGGCTAGCTTTTGATGAGTTGATGAGTTCTTAAGTTTAAAAATAGCAGATCAGTACCACATTGGATGTTGCAGGAGAGTATATTCAGTCCGTAGATAGAAAGTGTTATTAAAATATATATACGGGGGTGGGGGGGGGGGGACAGGAAGGGACAAGGCAAAAACACACGTCCGACTGCTACGCCATCTTGTATGTAAACTTCTGACTTCAACTGTAAATGCCAGAACCAGACACGAACCTGACACCCTCAGCACACAGGGGGACAAACACCTGCCTGGAGTTGACAGCATTCCCTCCCCCATATACGTACGCACATACGCGCTCCAGCAGGTATATCTCTCTGGTCACCCCCAAAGGCAATTCCTCGTTTGGCCGCCTCTCCTTCCAGTTCTCTGCTGCCAATGACTGGAACGAACTACAAAAATCTCTGAAACTGGAAACACTTATCTCCCTCACTAGCTTTAAGCACCAGCTGTCAGAGCAGCTCACAGATTACTGCACCTGTACATAGCCCATCTATAATTTAGCCCAAACAACTACCTCTTCCCCTACGGTATTTATTTATTTAGCTCCTTTGCACCCCATTATTTCTATTTCTACTTTGCACATTCTTCCACTGCAAATCTACCATTCCAGTGTTTTACTTGCTATATTGTATTTACTTCGCCACCATGGCCTTTTTTGCCTTTACCTCCCTTATCTCACCTCATTTGCTCACATTGTATATAGACACATTTTTCTACTGTATTATTGACTGTATGTTTGTTTTACTCCATGTGTAACTCTGTGTTGTTGTATGTGTCGAACTGCTTTGCTTTATCTTGGCCAGGTCGCAATTGTAAATGAGAACTTGTTCTCAACTTGCCTACCTGGTTAAATAAAGGTGAAATAAAATATGCTCCCCGAGGCACAACTATGACAACATAACCAACAAAAACGGGTCACAACGCCTGCAGCTCTGTCGCATGCTGGATATGTACATAGTCAATGGTAGGCTTTGAGAGGACTCCTATGGTAGGTACACCTATAGCTCATCTCTTGGCAGTAGTACTATAGACTACCTTATCACTGACCTCAACCCAGAGTCTCTCAGAGCGATCACAGTCAGCCCACTGACACCCCTATCAGATCACAGCAAAATCACAGTCTACTTGAACAGAGTAATACTCAGTCATGAGGCATCAAAGCCAAAGGAACTGAGTAATATTAAGAAATGCTATAGATGGAAGGAATGTAGTGTGGAAACCTACCAAAAAACAATTAGGCAACAACAAATTCAGTCTCTTTTAGACAATTTCCTGGACAAAACGTTCCACTGTAATAGTGAAGGTGTAAACTTGTCAGTAGAAAATCAAAAATGTATATTTGACCTTTGATAGCTTCCCAATCAAATCTAAAAATTTCAAACAGAAAACCAAAGAAAATGAACAATGACAAATGGTTTGATGAAGAATGCAAAAACATAAGAAAGAAATTAAGAAACCTGTCCAACCAAAAACAGAGACCTAGAAAATCTGAGTCTATGCCTTCACTATGGTGAATCACTAAAACAATACAGAAATACACTACGGAAAAAGGAGGAACAGCACGTCAGATATCAGCTCAATATAATTGAAGAATCCATAGACTAACCACTTCTGGGAAAATTGGAAGACACTAAACAAACACAAGGAATTATCTATCCAAAATGGAGATGTATGGGAAAACCACTTCTCCAATCGTTTTGGCTCTATAACAAAGAACAAACAGCAAAAACATATACATGATCAAATACAAATCTTAGAATCAACTATTAAAGACTACCAGAGCCCACTGGATTATCAAATCACCTTGAATGAACTACAGGACAAAATAAAAACCCTCCAATCCAAAAAGACCTGTGGTGTTGATGGTATCCTCAATGACATGCTAAAATATACAGACAACAAATTCCAATTTGCTATACTTAAACTCTTTAACATCATCCTTAGCTCTGGCATCTTCCCCAATATTTGGAACCAAGGACTGATCACCGCAATCCACAAAAGTGGAGACAAATTTGACCCCAATAACTACCATGGGATATGCGTACTCCTCTCTGTCCACGATATCCTGGGGTTATGCAACTGTAACCAGGGGAAACCTAAAACTGCGGAGTGTGCAGGAGAGTCTAAGATGAGGAAAGTTATGCGTTCATTGTGGTTATGAGCAACTGTGAGCGAAATGGGAATCGTGGTCTGGCACACCAGTCCGGTTCTTAGAGGACGGTTGTCTAGGGCATGGACTGGGATAGGGGGTTGTAAAGGGACTAAAGGAATGCATAATGATAAGGCCACTGACTAGTCTAGGAAATTGCCTGCAGAACTTGAGTCCACTAGGGCAGGACTCAGTGGGGGGCCAGGATAGTCCAGGAAGGTGACCCGGAAGGAGGACGGGCTGGGTGGACAGAGAGGAGCAAGGCACGTCCACTCCGACCTGGGGCGGTGCAGGAGCACTCCTCGGCCTGTCGCTTCCTCGCCTGGTTCTCCTTCTGCGACAGGTGTTCCAGGGGTGGTCCGACTCCCCGCAGTAGGAGCAGAGACCCTGTTTATGGCAGCGTTGACTTTCCTCAGGGGGAAGGTGCATCATGCCCACCTCCATGGGCTCAATCTCGCTGGAGGTTCCTGGGAGAGAACCGAACTCCCAGGATGGGTGACGACGAGCACGCAGGAGATTATCCTGGCGGATGGCCATGGCGATGAGCTGGTCCAGCTTGAGGTCCTCATTGCAACAGGCCAGCTCAGGTCTGGACGTCCGCCTGTAGCCCGCTGTGGAAAACCGTCAACAGGGCCTAGTCGTTCCAGCCAGTGGACGCAGACGCTGTCCTGGACCCCTGGCGTAGACGGAGGAGACGCTCACCTCCCTCTCGGCCCTCTGTAGGGTGGTCGAAAAAGGCACGGAAGAGTTGGGTGAAGCGCTCATAGGACTACACTTCTGGACCGTCCCTCTCACAGATGGCGTGTGCCCACTCCAGAGCCCGGCCTGTCAGCACCGAGATCACCAAGGCCACCTTGTACCTCTCAGAGGCCGTCCCGGCATGACGGGCAAGGTGGAGGTCACACTGCAGGAGAAACCCGCTACAGTGAGCTGGGGTGCCGTCAAACCACTCCAGAAGGGGCAGGTGGACGTTGCTGATCGGATCAGGTGATGTAGATGGTGGTGGGGTGGCTGGACCGACCGCGGGGAGCTGGGAAGGTGGTGGTGTAGTCTGCAGCTGGCGTACGGTCCGGAGCACCTCGTAGGTGCTCCAGGCACGAGTCGTGGTATAAGAGCTTTGCTCCTATAGCGGAGAGGTCGGGATGTCCTGCTGCTTCCTATTCTCTTGGGTCGGTCATTCTGTCACAAGTGTAGAGAGAAGTAGGGCAGGAGCAAGTCGCAGGTTTAGAACTACTGAGTTTATTAAAGCACCATATATAAAAGCGGGACGAATCCGAAAGTGCAAAAAAATAGTAGGAGAGATTCCTCTCAGGAAAACAAGCAACATTTACAATGACCGACAAATACAAATAACAGAGGGAGTATATATACAGTGATAGAGTGGGGATTGGAACCAGGTGTGTGTAATGATGACGAGACAAGTCCAGGGTTGATGAGTGAAGGGCGTTTGCCAGCAGCAGGTTAGGCAGCAGCTAGAAGGCCGGTGATGCCGAATGCCTAAGCTGGACAGGAGGGGGAGACAATGCGAAAGCTGATGTGACAGCTACCTGAGCCTGACGAGCCAAACATTATAAATAAAGGAGAGCCGCACACTCTAGGAGCTCAGATGCAAAAAGAGTGTGCGGCTCTAGCTCCTAGAGTGTGCGGCTCTCCTTTATTTTTAAGTTTTCTACTCTGCTAGCCAGCACCTCGCCTATATAGGTGTGCGTTTCCTTTTCTTCTAGAGCCAAACATTATGGACATTTTATGAGCCCTACATTAAAGACCTTTTATGAGCCCAAGCCCAAAAAAGCCCAAATGATTGTGCCACCATCCAGTACATAGCCTATGGTGACTCCCTGCTTAAATAAAGATGTAATAAAAATGTAATATATAGGCTACGGCACATTACACACGATAGAAAAACATAAAAGGCCATAGAAGTAGCTATTCTGTCTTGGTATATAAATGAAACAAGCTTCAGTAGGCTAATATTTTTGAGTGTGTACTGGATTAATGTAGTGTATTGTATTATACGGACTGGAATTACGCACCTCGTTCAAACCATGAAGATGGGAGAAAACATGCAATGCTCTGTTTACATATATAATATATATCTAAATCTTGAACAGGATTACCTATTTTGGATTCAATTTGAATGGAGTTGATGGAGAGAGAGAAAGACAGAGTGCTCAAGTACGCACTGAGTTGAAGCAATGATATTCGAGTGGTATATTGTTATAAAACTCTTCAGCTGCAAATATAAAAAAAAGTATCTTTACAATAAAAAAATAAAGTGACAGATGGAGATGGAGATGTGTATATTAGACGCGCATGCAGTCCTTATATTATCCTACTGTAGCATAGGCTATGCTGCAGCAAATGTACGCCTACCTGTGACAAGAAAAAAGATGATAAGATGATAGATGCATTGTGGACTGTATTCCATAGCCTACTAAGATGTGCTGTCTGTCCCCAACCTGAGCATTGATGACTGATCTGCATGCAGATAGCAGAGAGAAGGCCAAAGAGAAACCAGATTTAGAAAGGCATATAATTGAACAGTTCCATTTCACGTCATGCTTCTACACCTGCATTGCTTGCTGTCTGGGGTTTTAGGCTGGGTTTCTGTACAGCACTTTGAGATATCAGCTGATGTAAGAAGGGGCTATATAAATACATTTGATTTGATTTGATTTGTGTTACTTTTTATTTGGTAAATATTTTCTTAACTCTTCTTGAACTGCACTGTTAGTTAAGGGCTTGTAAGTATGCATTTCATGGTAAGGTCTACACTTGTTGTATTCGGCGCATGTGACAAATAAAGTTTGATATGATTTAACCCAGTTCCCTCTATTCAACCCTACTCTGAAGCCACTCACCACTCTGTTAACCTAAAGAGAAGGCCCTGTTGAAGTGTCAGATCGATTTGGCCCTGTGTCACTAATCCTGACATATTTAATATTAAATTATACCTTAATCCTCTGTCAAACTTATGCCACTCTCTGTACTGTATTAAGGCACAGCAGACCTGTTCTTGTTATTCTTTTGTTGGTCATAACACACAGGAATTATTTTGGCCCAGTACATTGAAGGTGATGTGCATTGGGATTTCCTATGCACTCATCATCACACATTGGAGGAAATAGAAAGTGCTTTAAGTAAGCCTTGGTCTGTCTCCCAAATGGCACCCTAATCCAAATATAGTGCACTACTTTTGGCCAGAGCCCTATGGGCCCTGTTTTGAAAAAGGTGCACGATAAAGGGAATATGGTGCTATTTGAGATGCCCTCTTGGATTAGATAACAAAGTGGCTTAAAGGAAACATGATTACACACACTGTACTTCCTTTTGATGGTGTTACATTAAAGCCTCATGTCCTCTTAGTATTGGCACTCTGGTGGTTGTCTGCCTTGTTGCTTATGCAGTGCAGGAAAGACTTATGTCTCAAGCAGAGCTCATTAAAGCACCAATGCCTCTCCATCCCCATTCTGCTGCTGTTGTGAGTGTAAAACTGAGGAGTGTAATTTAAGACCTTGTATTATTCGGAGTGCTGTAGCTGTAGCTGTTATAGCGTCTCTGTGTCATCCAATCCTGGAGCCAGAGGGGCGAGGAGAGGAGAGGAGCCGATGCCTACGGACGCCGGAGCACCTCCATGATGAGATTCTAATGGAGTTTCAAGTGAGGAACAATTTCTCATAGAGTCTGTCCCAAATGGCACCCAATTCCCTGCCTAGTAAACTACTTTTGATCAGAGCCCTATGGTGCAGTATATAGTGAGTAGGGTGCAATTTGGGATGTACCCACAGAGCTTTTGTTTCCAGCTAAGGAGCGATATAATTCTACAATAGAATGAGAAAACAGATGTTAAATATACAGTACTGTTCTGTATTCAGGAAGGCCTGTCGCTAGGTAACCGTATAGTGAGCACACCGCACAGCAAATAAAATGCACTCACTAGGGGTGCGTTCGTAAATTCACTCTGATTTCAGAACACTTGTCTGAGTGTGCAAGAGAGCAGAATTGCTCATGAATATGACCGGTGTCTGTAAACATCGGCAAAGAAAAAATAATTAAATTGTTGCCAGCAGCACAGTTACAGTCACCAATGCTCTAGATAACATGAAAACATCTTGAAATATTAAGAGTAAACTGTTCTGACAGGTTTTTTTATTGCTTAAATGGAAAGGCATTTAGAATTGCCACCATCTTTAAACCCAATTTATTATATATTTAAGATACATTGTCGCCTGACAATGTTTACAGTGTGGTAGCTATCTCTGATGTTGGTTAGGTTTTTAGTGGAATGTTATTGTATTTCACATCAAGCCTTGCTACCCTTTAAGTACATTTTTGACCCTGAATACACAGATTTAGAAATTGAGTTTAGGCCTATTACGTTTCCATACAAGCTTAGTTAGCCCTTATATTATGACTGTAAAATAGCGTTCAAGTCAAAGTCTGTGGTACTTAACGTCCTCAATTACAGATGTAGGATCTGAATTGGAGCAGTTTGCTACAGCAGAAAAATAATCTTGCAGCAACAGGAAATGTAAATGATTATGTGGATTATAATTCATGGACATTTTTGTAGGGGTTGAAACATTTTCCATAAGGGAAAATCAAGTCTGAAATTTCAAAGTGGAAATCACAAACTTCAGAAGCCTTTTTAAACCTCAAATACACTACAAGTTTTACATTTCCTGCATTGCAGAAATGTTCTCCTGCAACAGGGTGATCAAATGAAGATTCTACATCTCTAGAACATTTTATGAGCCAGAGGTTTATCTGCATCTGAAATGGTACCCTAAACCTTTCATAGTCAACACTTTATAGGGAATAGGGTGCCATTTGGGACACCGTTATAGGGAATAGGGTGCCATTTGGGACACACCCTTAGAAATGACTCATATTAGTTAAGGGCTTCTGATTAATGTGTCCAGCAGTGGTTTATGTGCAGCCTCTATAAAATAAATATGTATTTATTTTATATTTAATGAATAATTTTAATTGAGTAGTTATGCTTGAGGTTAAACCCATAGGCAAACTGACAGGTTTATAAAATATTTATATATTATGTTTTTTTCCTTACTTTGTTAAAGAGCCTTTCGATGCAGTATTTTGCAATAGAAATGAAACATTAACAGATTGGCTACCAACTTTACTGACATAACCCTATCTAGACTACACTCACCAGAATGTTGCACCATGTTCCTTTTTAGTTCTCCCGCTGGTGTTTCAGATTGGTCACTGGTAGTTGAAGAAACTTAGAGAGAAGGAGAGAGAATATCATAAGAAGTGTATGTTTGAAGTCGGACCAATATTAAATGAGTACAGTTAAGCTTCAGGGAAGAGAGAAGACAGACATTAATATAATGGGCAGTACCTCTTGATGATACCCTAACCTATTTTCCTCAACCATTTTGGGCTAAATTGAAGAGACAGATACATATAATCGAGATGAAAGCAAAGCAGCCAGGCAGGCTAAAGCAAACACTTAAAGTATTTGAACGTTTTCAATAGTAGTTGAACCCATGTCTGCTAGTAGTAGTACTGCTGCTGGGTATTGTCATTGTAAAGGTTGCTTAATGTTGTGTGTTGGTGCTTTGCCTCCTACATTAACATGATTACCAAGGCCAAGGAGAGCATTAGAAGAGTTAAATGTAACAAGATAAGTGGAGGAGGCTGGAAAACGAGAGGTGATACCTGCGTCCCAAACGGCACCCTATTCTCTGTAGAGTGCACTACTTTTCACCAGGGCCCTTAGGACTCTGGTCAAAAGTAGTGCACTATATAAGGAATAGGGTGCCGTTTGGGACATATACAATGTCTTTCTGTCTTTGTTTCAGAGGTTTCCTTCCAGTGAGCAATTCATTTTAATTAGCTATGATTAATTTAGTGGGTGTTTCTTAACACTTAACAGGATGATATTTGGTTTCTGAAGAAGACATAGTGGAGTAAAAAAAGACCTAAAGGCCAGGCCACTCCAGATTAAGCCTGTCTTTAAAGATCCAATGCATCCATTTTTATCTCAATATCAAATCATTTCTGGGTAACAATTAGGTACCTTACTGTGATTGTTTTCAATTAAAATGTTCTGGGAGTGGTATGAGTGGAGAGGGGAAAATTGAAACTAGCGAGGTTGGGAACTGTCTTTCTTATTGATCTATTAGGCCTCATTTACCACCTGTTGATGTCACCAGGCAGGCCAAAACTCCCTCCCACCAAATCAGGCTGAAATGTCAAGCGATCTTTTCAAAGAGCTCTTACACTAAAAGGGCATTATCATAATTTTCACAATTTCACAGTATTATTCCAACCTCATAGTGTGGGAATATAAAACAGAGGAAAACTATGCCACAACACAGCATCTGCTCCTCAATTATAGCCTCAGTTGGACTGGGAAAGAAACAGACAAACACACCAATAATATATCCCACAAAGAGAAACCAAGTTTCAAGTGTATTTGCCATGTGTAATGCATACTCACTGGAGTTCTCATCATAATGAATATGTCCAGATTAGTTGTTGCTGAAAGCCCAACTTAACTAGGCCACAACACCACACACATCTGCCGACCCTATCTAGTTGCCTTACTAAGAGTGGAAAAGAAAACAGCTATAATACCATAACACACTGCAAACGTAGAAATCATGGCACATTCTTTTTTCAATTCACTTTTATTAAGTCTATCAGGTTTTATTTTATATTTATTTGGTCAAGCAGTAACAGTTATTGAGTAACCAATACGTGTTTAGATTGACATGGAGTCTGCCAGGCCTAAAATCTACACCAACATTACAGTATCTAGACCAACAGTTTTTAGGAAGGAGTTATGGCACCAAGGTGAGGTTGGATGACTGGATATGCTCTGTGACTGTGACAGTGGTGAACTGAGAGCGAAAGGTATAAGTTGTGACAGCTGACTGTGACTGAGGTGAACTGAGAGAGAAAGGTAGTAGTTGTGACAGCTGACTGTGACTGAGGTGAACTGAGAGAGAAAGGTAGTAGTTGTGACAGCTGACTGTGACTGAGGTGAACTGAGAGAGAAAGGTAGTAGTTGTGACAGCTGACTGTGACTGAGGTGAACTGAGAGAGAAAGGTAGTAGTTGTGACAGCTGACTGTGACTGAGGTGAACTGAGAGAGAAAGGTAGTAGTTGTGACAGCTGACTGTGACTGAGGTGAACTGAGAGAGAAAGGTAATAGTTGTGACAGCTGACTGTGACTGAGGTGAACTGAGAGAGAAAGGTAATAGTTGTGACAGCTGACTGTGACTGAGGTGAACTGAGAGAGAAAGGTAATAGTTGTGACAGCTGGTGTGAAAACCTGAACACTCATAGCGCATAATTGGCTGATTCATCTTAGATAGTCAGTGATTCAGTCTGGGGATATAGGGCTACACACACACACACACACACACACACACACACACACACACACACACACACACACACAGACACACACACACACACACACACACACACACACACACACACACACACACACACACATACACCCACACACACACACACACACACACACACACACACACACACACACACACACACACACACACACACACACACACACACACACACACACACATACACCCACACACACACACACACACACACACACACACACACACACACACACAGACACACACACAAACACACATACACCCACGCACACACACACACACACACACACACACACACACACACACACACACACACACACACACACACACACACACACACACACACACACACACACACACACACACACAGCAAAGGCATCCGGCAGCCACTGCAGTACAGGAGTGAGTGTGTCATGAGCATGCAAGGAAAGCAGCAGTACTGCAGAACAGAACAGTCATAGGATGGCTGTCACTGACTGTTTAGCAGTACCATGGAGGAAACATGGACTAGACAGGCGTGGGGGGAACAACGTAGTGAAGCAGACAGGAAAATAGAGAAAGAAAGAGAGGGGGGAGGGATGGAGGAGGAGTGGGGGGTGGGGGGGTTTGGAAGAGAGGGTATGATAAGTGAAAAAGAATGGGGGTGAGTGATGGAGAGAGCGAGAGAGAGAGAGAGAGAGAGAGAGGGGTGCAGAGAGCAAGAGTGTGAGACAGAGAGAGAGAGAGAGAGAAATGCTGAGAAAGAGGTTGGTTTTCAAGAGCATCGGGCCAACTCCATTCACGAGACTGGCGCTTGGCCCTCAAGCTATAAATGTCTCTATAAAATCTGTCTACTACTCCTCAGATTGCTGACATAATGTACTGTATATTGAACCTCAGGTGTCTGTAATGGAGAACAAATGCAAACACTAGTCATTGTGATCCAAAGACAGGTTTTAACAGTGTGCCCGTGTGTTTCTCTCTTAGACAGCTCTATGTGTACAATAGATGAGCATAGCCTGGAGGAGCAGCTGTTGAGTAATACACTGATATCATTAACAACACCACCTACTAAAGAAAGGTGTTTACAATACTGTATGTTAGCCTTTTTTCCATGTGTACTCATTTCTGGTACTCCAATCAGGAATTTGATGTCATTGACAACTACAGTACATCTACTGTAGGTAACAGACAGGTTTACTCGCTCTCTGTATCGACAGTATGTTAGCCTTTTTCTAGTGTGTACTCTCATCTGGTACTCTTTCAGTTGTTAATTATCTTATCTTTGCAAAATATCTATTATTAAAGGATCGTTCCACTATATCTATTCATAAATGCTTTCTTAGAAAAAATATTGAAATCAGGGCTGAGAATGAGGTGAAAATATCAGTTATCAGGAAAGCAGATCTTTAAACCCTTCTCTCATTCATACACACACCATATCCACACACACACACACACACACACACACACACACACACACACACACACACACACACACACACACACACACACACACACACACACACACACATAGTGTCTAATTTGATATGTGACAGAGAAAACACTTGATTTTCCATTTCCTCTGGTGTTTCATCTGACTTGTGTTCACCCCGGTAGTATGGGTGAGTCATCTTGGGTACATCCCCAATGGCACCCTATTCCCTTTATAGTGCACTACTTTTGACCAGGGCCCATAGGGTGCCATTGGGGATGCAACTCTTGATTCACAGCAATAATCTAATTTCACAAGTGACTCATGTGCCCACAACTCAGTGACTTTCTTGAAAGATAATTCTTACTCCTGGTTGGAGGTTCTTAATTTCCATGGATACCTATGGGTTTTCTGTAAATGTTATAAGCACAGGGATATCTTCACTTCAGTTTACATCCTCAAATTATGCAACTTGGTTTGAGAGCAAGGTAGCGGCAGTAACCCTTTCCTATAGCCACAGGGATTTGAAAGATATATGTGTGATGAATAGGATCATATACCTTTAAAAGTAATTGAGGCCGGAGTCTTCCATCTCATAGAAGAGGATCATGGTTCAAGAAAAATGCCATGACAAATATTGTATTTGACAAATAATTCAACCGAGGCCCAACAGATTTTTTTCTTGACCGATTTGTCCATCAAAATCAATTTGCAGAGCCTCCCAAGTGGTGCAGCGGTCTAAATCACTGCATTGCAGTGCTAGAGGCGTCACTACAGATCAAGGTTTGATCCCGGGCTGTGTCGTAGCCGGCCGTGACCGGGAGATCCATGAGGCGGCACACAATTGGCCCAGCATCGTCCAGGTTAGGGGAGGGTTTGGGTGACTGGGATGTCCTTGTCCCATTGCGCTCTAGCGACTCCTTGTAGTTTCCTCCGACACATTGGTGCCACTGGCTTCCGGGTTAAATGGGCAGTGTGTCAAGAGCAGTGCGGCTTGGCGGGGTCGTGTTTCGGGGGACACATAACTCTCGACCCTTGCCTCTCCTGAGTCCGTACGGGAGTTGCAGCGGTGGGACAAGAATGTAACTACCAATTACAGCGATTGACACACCTACTCATTCAAGGGTTTTTCTTTATTTTTACTATTTTCTACATTGTAGAACAATAGTGAAGACATCAAAACTATGAAATAACACATTGAATCATGTAGCAACCAAAAAAGTGTTAAACAAATAAAAATATAAATTGTAGATTTTTCAAAGTAGGATACCTATGGGTTTGCCTTGCCTTGATGACAGCTTTTCACACTCTTGGCATTCTTTCAACCAGCTTCATGAGGAATGCTTTTCCAACAATCTTGAAGGAGTTCCCACATATGCTGAGCACTTGTTGGCTGCTTTTCCTTCATTGTGCGGTCCAACTCATCCCAAACCATCTCAATTGGGTTGAGGTCAGGTGATTGTGGAGGCTAGGTCATCTGATGCAACACTCCATCACTCTCCTTCTTGGTTAAATAGTCCTTACACAGCCTGGAGGTGTGTTTTGGGTCATTGTCCTTTTGAAAAACATTTTTATTTATTTTACTAGGCAAGTCAGTTAAGAACAAATTCTTACTTTCAATGACGGCCTAGGAACAGTGGGTTAACTGCCTTGTTCAGAACGACAGATTTTTACCATGTCAGCTCGGGGATTTGATGTTGCAACCTTTCGGTTGCTAGTCCAACGCTCTAACCACTAGGCTACCTGCCGCTCCCCCACTAAGCGCACACCAGATGGGATGGCGTATCACTGCAGAATGCTGTGGTAGCCATGCTGGTTACGTGTGCCTTGAATTCTAAATAAATCACAGACAGTGTCACCAGCAAAGCATCATCACACCTCCTCCTCCGTGCTTCACGGTGGGAACCACACATGCAGAATCATCCGTTCACTTACTCTGCGTCTCACAAAGACACGGCAGTTGGAACCACAAATCTCAAATTTGGACTCATCAGACCAAAGGACAGATTTCCACCGGTCTAATGTCCATTGCTCGTGTTTCTTGGCTCAAGCAACTCTCTTCTTCTTATTGGTGTCCTTTAGTATTCAACAATTCAACCAAGAAGGCCTGATTCACACAGTCTCCTCTGAACAATTGATGTTGAAATATGTCTGTTACTTGATCTCTGTGAAGCATTTATTTGGGCTGCAATCTGAGTTGCAGTTAACTCTAATGAACTTATCCTCTGCAGCAGATGTAACTCCGGGTCTTCCTTTCCTGTGGCGGTCCTCATAAGAGTCAGTTTCATCACAGCGCTTGATTGTTTTTGCGACTGCACTTGAAGAAACTTTGAAAGTTCTTGAAATTTTCCGCGTTGACTGACCTTCATGTCTTAAAGTAATGATGGATTGTCGTTTCTCTTTGCTTATTTGAGCTGTTCTTGCCATAATATGGACTTAGTCTTTTATCAAATAGGGCTATCTTCTGCACACCACCCCTACCTTGTCACAACACAACTGATTGGCTCAAACACATTAAGAAGGAAAGTAATTCCACAAATGAACTTTTAATAAGGCACACCTATTAATTGAAATGCATTCTAGGTGACTACCTCATGAAGCTGGTTGAGAGAATGCCCAAGAGTGTGCAAAGCTGTCATCAAGGCAAAGGGTGGCTACTTTGAAGAATCTCAAATATTAAATATGTTTAGATTTATTTAACACTTTCTTGGTTACTACATGATTCCGTATCTGTTATTTCATAGTTTTGATGTCTTCACTATTATTCTACAATGAGAAAAATAGTGAAAATAAAGAAAAACTCTGGAATGAGTAGGTGTGTCAAACTTTTGACTGGTACTGTATATATATCAATTTGTGTGCCAGAAAAGGGCAGTTATTTGAAAATATATGTCTATTTATAATTTCTACATATTTTCTATCTAGTACGCCCCTCCCCCTGTAGTTTACCCACCCCTGATATACACTGAGTGTACAAACATTAAGAACACCTGCTCTTTCCTTGACATAGACTGACCAGGTGAATCCAGGTGAAAGCTATGATCCCTTGTTGATGTCACTTGTTAAATTCACTTCAATCATGATTTTTAAGCCTTGAGACAATTGAGACATGGATTGTGTATCTGTGCAATTCAGAGGGTGAATGGGCAAGACACAAGATTTAAGTGCCTTTGAACAGGGTATGGTACTAGGTGCCAGGTGCACCGGTTTGCCAGGTGTAAGCTCACTCCACTGCTAGCTTGAAATGTCACAGATGGAGCTAGCTAATTAGATGTTTTTCAGTAGCTCAAATGGTTGGTACGTTGTCAAGGAGGGCGGTCACGTGTGCTAGCAAGGATCAGGAGGAAGCGCTACTCCCTAAGCAAGCAGAGTGACGTCTATAATACTCATTCACTAGATTGCATTTCTTGTTCATTTATTTTCTTACCAAGAATACATTTAGTCTAAAGCTCTCTCTCTCTCTCTCTCTCTCTCTCTCTCTCTCTCTCACACACACACACACACACACACACACACACACACACACACACACACACACACACACACACACACACACACACACACACACACACACACACACACACAACTTTCTCCCGTCGGCTTTATGAAAATCCTAATATCCTGATCCGCTCTACAAATCAAACACATTCAAGCATCTCTCTCATTTTCCCTCTAATTGGGCCTGCCTATTGAAAGCTGTGTTTGAAGAGTGAGTGATTGAAGAGTGTGTATTTTAAGGTTACTCCCCCAGAGAGGTTACTCCCCCTTTCAGCTTGTTCTTGTTTAGTCTCTCCTTAACTCTCATTAACACCCATCTCACAACAATGTCCACAAATACCTTCACACAGCACTCTCCCTAAACAGTGTATACTACACATTGTAATAATTTGGTTGTAAACTGGTTTTACAAGGTCAACACTCTGTTACAAAGTAAAGAGGTTGTTTTTGTGTGTGTGTGCGTGTGCGTGTGCGTGTGTGTCTGTGTCTGTGTCTGTGTCTGTGTGTCCGTGAATGCCCCCGCGTGTGTGATTGCAGTTCATGATGTGAGACTAAGACCCGTTGTGTGAGAAACGAGTCTGATTGCATGGTTCATTTGTTCTCCTTCTAGAGCCAAGCCGAGGCGCACTACAAAGGCAGTAAACATGCCAAGAAGCTCAAAGCACAGGAGAACACCAAGAATAAGCCACCCAAGAGTTCCCCTCCTCCTCCTACTCTTCCTCCTTCCCTGGACAGTGCAATGAAAATCACCACCACCACCTCACCCAACTCTGTCATGGCCCGCAACTCTGACAAATCAGGTATATGGAAACCTTTGGTCTTGTATGTCATCCATTCCTCTCCATGCTTTAGTCTTGCATGTCATCCATTCCTCTTCATGCTTCAGTCTTGTTTGTCATCCATTCTTTTCCATGCTTCAGTCCTGTATGTCATCCTTTCCTCTCCATGCTTCAGTCTTGTATGTCATCCATTCCTCTCCATGCTTCAGTCTTGTATGTCATCCATTCCTCTCCATGCTTCAGTCTTGTATGTCATCCATTCCTCGTCATGCTTCAGTCTTGTTTGTCATCCATTCCTCTTCATGCTTCAGTCTTGTTTGTCATCCATTCCTCTCCATGCTTCAGTCTTGTTTGTCATCCATTCCTCTTCATGCTTCAGTCTTGTATGTCATCCATTCCTCTCCATGCTTCAGTCTTGTATGTCATCCATTCCTCTCCATGCTTCAGTCTTGTATGTCATCCATTCCTCTTCATGCTTCAGTCTTGTTTGTCATCCATTCCTCTTCATGCTTCAGTCTTGTTTGTCATCCATTCCTCACCATGCTTCAGTCTTGTTTGTCATCCATTCCTCTTCATGCTTCAGTCTTGTATGTCATCCATTCCTCTCCATGCTTCAGTCTTGTATGTCATCCATTCCTCTCCATGCTTCAATATTTAATGTCTAATGTATAGGTGAATATAGTCAGAATATACCAGATGTATGGTAAGCATGTTACCAAACAAGGAACAAAAGAAAGCTTCAAATCCAAAGCAAAGTGTTGTAAAATGTACATTTGCAGTCATTTCTGTTGAATCTTGATTTTTTTAAAGTCACACTATCTGGCCTCACATCTGAGGAAAGCCCGGCAGAAGGTTAGAGGGCTTCATAAATTTCATCCCATGGTCAAAAGTAGTGCTCTGTATAGGTGATAGGGTGCCATTTGGGACACAGACAGAAACTCCCTGCTCAGCCCTCTAATGTAGAGTTACATCTTCAGAGATTAGGTAGAAGTTCTATAACGTACTAGCACTGACTTTGCTGGAAAGGAAAAATGAACTTACTATGACTGTGATATGTGGTTATCTCACCTAGCTATATTAAGATGAATGCACTAATTATAAGTCACTCTGGATAAGAGCGTCTGCTAGATGACTAAAATGTAAATGTAAAATATAATGAGCCAACGATGCTACTCATTAATATTGTTTGTCTGCATGCCACGGCACCTTATTCCCTATATACAGTGCATTCGGAAAGTATTCAGACCCCTTCCCTCTTTCCACATATTATAATGTTACAGCCTTATTATTAAATGGATTAAATTCTTGTTTTTCCTCATCAATCTACACACAATACCCCATAATGATAAAGTGAGAAAAAAATATATATACTTATTTACATAAGTATTTTGACCCTTTGCTATGAGACTCGAAATTGAGCTCAGGTGCATCCTGTTTCCATTGATCATCCTTGAGATGTTTCTACAACTTTATTGGAGTCCACCTGTGGTAAATTCAATTGATTGGACATGATTTGGAAAGGCACACACCTGTCTATATAAGGCCCCGCAGTTGACAGTGCATGTCAGAGCAAAAACCAAGCCATGAGGTTGAAGGAATTGTCCGTTGAGCTCCGAGACAGGATTGTGTCGAAGTACCGATCTGAGGAAGGGTACCAAAAACTGTCTGCAGCATTGAAGGTCCCCAAGAACACAGTGGCCTCCATCATTCTCAAGTGGAAGAAGTTTGAAACCACCAAGAATCTTCCTAGAGCTGGCCGCTGAGCAATCGGGGGAGAAGGGCCTTGATCAGGGAGGTGACCAAGAAGCCGATGGTCACTCTGACAGAGCTCCAGAGTTCCACTGTGGAGACGGGAGAACCTTCCAAAAGGACAACCATCTCTGCTGCGCTCCACAAATCAGGCCTTTATGATCCAGTCGCCAGACGGAAGCCACTCCTCGGTAAAAGGCACATGACAGCCTGCTTAGAGTATGCCAAAAGGCACCTAAAGGACTCTCAGACCATGAAAAACAAGATTATCTGGTCTGATGAAACCAAAATTGAACTCCTTGGCCTGAATGCCAAGCGTCACTTCTGGAGGAAACCTGGCACCATCCCTACGGTGAAGCACGGTGGTGGCAGCATCATGCTATGGGGATGTTTTTCAGCGGCAGGGACTGGAAGACTAGTCAGGACCGAGGGAAGATGAATGAAGCAAAGTACAGAGAGATCCTTGATGAAAACGAGCTCCAGAGTGCTCAGGACCTCAGACTGGGGCAAAGGTTCACCTTCCAACAGGACAACGACCCTAAGCACAAAGCCAAAACAACGCAGGAGTGGCTTCGGGGCAAGTCTCTGAATGTCCTTGAATGGCCCAGCAAGAGCCCAGACTTAAACCCAATCGAACATCTTTGGAGAGACCTGAAAATCAAATCAAAGCTGGGACTGAAAAACAGCTTCTATCTCAAGTCCGTCAGACTGTTAAATAGCCGTCACTAGCACAGAGAGGCTGCTGCCTACATACAGACTTGAAATCATTGGCCACTTTTAATAAATGGAACACTAGTCACTTTAATAATGTCACTTGAATCATGTTTGCATATCTTGCATTACTCATCTCATATGTATATACTGTATTCTATACTATCTATTTCATCTTAGCCTATGCCGCTCTGACATTGCTCATCCACATATGAATATATTCTTATTCCATTCCTTTACTTAGATTTGTGTGTAGTAGGTAGTTGTTGTGAAATTGTTCGATATTACTTTTTTGATATTCCTGCACTGTCAGAACTAGAACCACAAGAATTACGCTACACTCGCAATAACACCTGCTAAACATGTGTATGTGACCAATAAAATTATATTTAATTTGATTTGATTCAGCAAAGTACTGAGTAAAGGGTCTGAATACATATGTAAATGTGATATTTCACCTTTTGTTTTGCTAAAATGTCTAAAAACCTGTTTTTGCTTTGTGATTATGGGGTATTGTGTTTAGATTAATGAGGGGGGAATAACAATTTAATCCATTTCAGAATAAGGCTGTAACCTAACAAAATGTGAAAAAAGTCAAGGGGTCTGAATACTTTCCGAATGCACTGTAGTGCACTACTTTTGATGAGAGTCCTATGTAGTGCACTGCATAGGGAATAGGGTGCCATGTGGGACACAGTCTGTGTCTTTTCACACAGTGCGTGTCACAGACTATCTAGTTGGATGTCTGGGATGATTCTCTTCTCTCTGATGGTCGCTTCCATGGTGCCATATTAATACAAGCCTCTGTTTAGACACACGTTGCGTCCCAAATGGCACCCTATTCCTTATGTAGTTTACTACTTTTCACCTGAGCCATATGGGCTTTGGTCAAAAGCAGTTCAGTACATGGGAATAGGGTACCATTTGGGCTGCAGGCTCACTCTCTGTCGGGGGGATGCTGTTGTTGATCTCACTGGGTTTCTGGCAAACAAAAAGGCTGAAGTCAGATTCAGTTTAACTAGAGAGAGTTGAAGAACTAAATCAGGGGTCGGCAACAATAGTCAATTATAGTCATTTACAACATTAACAATGTCTACGCTGTATTTCTGATCAATTTGATGTTATTTTAATGGACAATTTTTTTTTGCTTTTCTTTAAAAAAACAAGGACATTTCTAAGTGACCCCAAACTTTTGAACGGTAGTGTATACTGTATATTTTTGTTGAATTCCTGGTGTTTTTTTAATATCTCTCTTAAAACTGGCAGCATCATTAAATAGTACCCACAAAACACCAGTCTCAACGTCAACAGTGAAGTGGCGACTCCGGGTTCCTGGCCTTCTAGGCAGAGTTTCTCTGTCCAGTGTCTGTGTTCTTTTTCCCATCTTAATCTTTTCTTTTTATTGGCCAGTCTGAGATATGGCTTTTTCTTTGCATCTCTGCCTAGAAGGCCAGCATCCCGGAGTCGCCTTTTCACTGTTAACGTTGAGACTGGTGTTTTGTGGGTACTATTTAATGAAGCTGCCATTTGAGGACTTGTGAGGCATCTGTTTCTCAAACTAGACACTCTAATGTACTTGTCCTCTTGCTCAGTTGTGCACCAGGGCCTCCCACTCTATTTTCTATTCTGGTTAGAGACAGTTTGCGCTGTTTTGTGAAGGGAGTAGTACACAGCGCTGTACGAGATTTTCAGTTTCTTTGCAATTTCTCACATGGAATAGCCTTCATTTCTCAGAACAAGAATAGACTGATGAGTTTCAGAAGAAAGTTATTTCTTTCTAGCCATTTTGAGCCTGTAATCGAACCCACAAATGCTCATGCTCCACATACTCAACTAGTCTAAAGAAGGCCAGTTTTATTGCTTCTTTAATCAGGACAACAGTTTTCAGCTGTGCTAACATAATTGCAAAAGGGTTTTCTAATGATCAATTAGCCTTTTAAAATTATAAACTTGGATTAGCTAACACGTGCCATTAAAAATCAGCCGTTTCCAGCTACACTATTAATTTACAACATTAACAATGTCTACACTGTATTTCTGATCAATTTGATGTTATTTTAATAGACAAAAAATGTGCTTTTCTTTAAAAAAACAAGGACATTTCTAGGTGACCCCAAACTTTTGAACGGTAGTGTCACGCCCTGGCTATAGAGAGGTTTTTTATTCTCTATTTTGGTTAGGCCAGGGTGTGACTAGGGTGGGCAGTCTATGTTCTTTTTTCTATGTTGTTGTATTTCTGTGTTTGGCCTGGTATGGTTCTCAATCAGAGGCAGCTGTCGATCGTTATCTCTGATTGAGAATCATACTTAGGTAGCCTGTTTTCCATTTTTGTGTTGTGGGTGATTGTTTCCTGTTAGCGTATGTTCACCTTGCAGGACTGTTAGTTTGTCGTTTTTTTGTTGTTTTTGTTCAGTGTTCAGTCGTTCTATTAAAAAGATGAACACTTACCACGCTGCACCTTGGTCCTCCTCTCTTTCTCCCGACGACAATCGTGACAGAATCACCCACCAAAAGAGGACCAAGCAGCGTGGTATAGAGAGGCAGTGATCTCTGGACTCATGGACATGGGAGGAGATTTTGGACGGCAAGGGACCCTGGGCACAGGCTGGGGAATATCGGCGCCCCAAGGAAGAACTGGAAGCAGCGAAAGCTGAGCGGCGGCGGTATGAGGAGTTAGCACGGCAGTGCGACAGGCACGAGAGGCAGCCCCCCAACATTTTTTGGGGGGGCACACGGGGAGATTGGCGGAGTCAGGCGATAGACCTGAGCCAACTCCCCGTGCTTACCGGAAGAAGCGCAGTACTGGTCAGGCACCGTGTTATGCGGTCAAGCACACGGTGTCGCCAGTACGCGCTCATAGCCCGGTGCGCTATAGGCCAGCCCCCCGCAAGTGCCATGCGAGTGTGGGCATCCAGCCAGTGCGTATTGTGCCGGTCCAGCGTGTTTGGTCTCCGGTACGCCGTTTCGGCCCAGGGTATCCTGCGCCGGCTCTGCGTGCTGTGTCTCCGGGGCGCTGGGAGGGTGCAGTGCGTCCTATGCCTGCGCTCCGCCCGTGCCGAGCGAATGTGGGCATTGAGCCTAAGGGAGAGGTGCGAGTGGTATGCACCAGATCTCCAGTGCTCCCCCACAGCTCGGTTCAACCTGTGCCTGCACTCTGGATGGTCCGAGCTAAAGTGGTCATCCAGCCTGGAGGAGTGGTGCCAAGGCTGCGCACCAGAGCTCCAGTGCTCCCCCACAGCCTGGTCCATCCGGTGCCTCCTCCACGCACCAGGCCTCCTGTAGGTCTCCCCAGCCTGGTGGGTCCTGTGGCAGCCCCACGCACCAGGCTGTCTCTCCGTCTCCTCCCTCCAGGTTCGCCCGTCTGTCCTGAGCTGCCAGAGCCGCCCGTCAGTCAGGAGCTGCCGGAGCCGCCCGTCAGTCCGGAGCTGCCGGAGCCGCCCGTCAGTCAGGAGCTGCCGGAGCCGCCCGTCAGTCAGGAGCTGCCGCCTGTCAGTCAGGAGCTGCCGGAGCCGCCCTTCACTCCGGCGCTGCCGGAGTCTCCCGCCTGTCCGGCGCTGCCGGAGTCTCCCGTCTATTCGGGGCCCGCTGCAAGGGTCCCCAGTCCGAGGTCGGCGGCGAGGGTAGCCGCTCCAAAGGCGCCACTTAAGTGGGCCAAGACTATGGTGGAGCGGGGTCCACGTCCCGCAACCGAGCCGCCAACGTTGGAAGGCCCACCCGGACCCTCCCCTTTAGAGTCAGGTTTTGCGGCCAGAGTCCGCACCTTTGGGGGGGGGGGGGGGGGGGGTACTGTCACGCCCTGGCTATAGAGAGGTTTTTTATTCTCTATTTTGGTTAGGCCAGGGTGTGACTAGGGTGGGCAGTCTATGTTCTTTTTTCTATGTTGTTGTATTTCTGTGTTTGGCCTGGTATGGTTCTCAATCAGAGGCAGCTGTCGATTGTTGTCTCTGATTGAGAATCATACTTAGGTAGCCTGTTTTCCATTTTTGTGTTGTGGGTGATTGTTTCCTGTTAGTGTATGTTCACCTTGCAGGACTGTTAGTTTGTCGTTTTTTTGTTGTTTTTGTTCAGTGTTCAGTCGTTCTATTAAAAAGATGAACACTTACCACGCTGCACCTTGGTCCTCCTCTCTTTCTCCCGACGACAATCGTGACAGGTAGTGTATATATTTTGGAAATCTATTCCCAAGTATTCCCAAGAATAAAAAAATAGACATACTGTATGTGATGTCTCAATGTACAGTAATTAAGGTATGAAATTATTGTTATTTTCAAACACAATATATTTTTGGGCTTAGTACACAAATTATTATAATTATTGTTGCTGTTTGATGAAACAATTATTATTAATTTTTGTATTAAGTTTATTGAAAGCTGTCACACCCTGGCCTCTGTTATATTGATTTTCTTTATTAGTTTAGTTAGGTCAGGGTGTGACATGGGGGATGTTTGTGTGTTTTGTCTAGTTTAGGGTGTGTGTATTGTTTAAGGGGTTTTTAGTATGTATGGGGTTGTGTTCAGTGTAGGTGTTTAGGAAAGTCTATGGTTGCCTGATTTGGTTCTCAATCAGAGACAGCTGTTTATTGTTGTCTCTGATTGGGAGCCATATTTAAGGCAGCCATAGGCTTTAGGTGTTTGTGGGTAATTGTCTGTGTTGAACGTTTTGTAGCTTGTGTATGCACTTACGTTTGTAGCTTCACGGTCGTTTGTTGTTTTGTTTTGTAAAAGTGTTCGTTTCGTGTTTCGTCATCTTTAATAAAAGAAGATGTCTTCATATCCCGCTGCGCCTTGGTCCGCTTATTATGACGATCGTGACAGAATTACCCACCAACAAAGGACCAAGCGGCGGAATAAAAAGCAACAGCAGCGATCGCAGGATTTCTGGACATGGGAGGAAATCCTAGACGGGAGAGGACCCTGGGCACAGCCAGGGGAATATCACCGCCCCAAGGCAGAGATGGAGGCAGCACGGCGACACGGTAGGAAGCCCGAGAGACAGCCCAAAAAAATTCTTGGGGGGGGGGCACTTGGAGCAGTCGGCGAAGTTGAGGGGTGAGTCTGAGATTGTCGAGGGGTTATTGGACAGATTGGAGGAGAGTGAACGAAGGGGAGATTATGAGACATTCGAGGAGTTGTTGACGAAATTGGAGGAGAGTGAAGAGAGAGAGCTGTTGATTTGGCAGAGTATGCATGGCATTTTCCCTGAGGAGCGTGTTAGCTGTCCGATGCCACCTGTGTCAGTTCCTCGTACTCAGCCTGAAACTTGTGTTAAAGTTCCGGAAGATTTGATGCCGGCTATACACACCAGGTCTCCAGTACACCTTCACAACCCGGTGTGTCCTGTTCCTGCTTCTTGCACTCATCCTGAGATGCGTGTCCCCAGCCCCGTACCACCAGTTCCGGCACCACGCACTAGGTCTAATGTGCTTCTCCAGAGCCCTGTACGCACTGTTCCTGCTCCCCGCACTAGCCTTGAGGTGCGTGTCTCCAGCCCATTACCACCAGTGCCTACACCACGCACCAAGCCCCCTGTGCGCCTCCAGAGGCTTGTGTGTCCTGTTGCTGCTCCCCGCACTAGCCCTGAGATGCGTGTCCCCAGCCCGGTACCACCAGTGCCGGCACCACGCACTAGGCCTAATGTGCGTCTCCAGGGTCCAGTATGCCCTGTTCCTTCTCCCCGCACTAGCCTTCAGGTGCGTGTCCCCAGCCCGGTACCACCAGTTCCGGCACCACGCACCAAGCCTCATGTGCGTCTCCAGAGCCCTGTACGCACTGATCCTTCTCCCCGCACTCGCCCTGAGGTGCGTGCCCTCAGCCCGGTACCACCAGTCCCGGTACCACGCACCAGTCCTATAGTGCGCCTCGAGAACTCAGTGTGCCCTGTTCCTGCTCCCCGCACTAGCCTTGAGGTGCGTGTCTCCAGTCCGGTACCACCAGTTCCGGCACCACGCACCAGGCCTACTGTGCGCCTCAGCAGGTCAGAGTCGTCCGTCTGCCCAACGCCGCCTGCACTGCTCGTCTGCCCAGCGCCGTCTGAGCTGCCTGCCTGCCCAACGCCATCTGAGCCATCCGTCTGCCCAGCGCCGTCTGAGCTGCCTGCCTGCCCAACGCCATCTGAGCCATCCATCTGCCCAGCGCCATCTGAGCCATCCGTCTGCCCAGCGCCATCTGAGCCATCCGTCTGCCCAACGCCGTCTGAACTGTCCGTCTGCCAAGCGCCGCATGAACTGCCCGTCTGTACTGAGCCTTCAAAGCCGCCCGTCTGTACTGAGCCTGCAAAGCCGCCCGTCTGCCATGAGCCTTCAGAGCCGTCCGCCAGACAGGAGCCGCTAGAGCCGTCCGCCAGACAGGAGCCGCCAGAGCCGTCCGCCAGACAGGAGCCGCCAGAGCCTTCCGCCAGACAGGAGCAGCCAGAGCCTTCCGCCAGACAGGAGCAGCCAGAGCCTTCCGCCAGACAGGAGCAGCCAGAGCCTTCCGCCAGACAGGATCAGCCAGAGCCTTCCGCCAGACAGGATCAGCCAGAGCCGTCCGCCAGACAGGATCAGCCAGAGCCGTCCGCCAGACAGGATCAGCCAGAGCCGTCCGCCAGCCATGACCAGCCAGAGCCGTCAGCCAACCATGACCAGCCAGAGCCGCCAGCCAGCCATGACCAGCCAGAGCCGCCAGCCAGCCATGACCAGTCAGAGCCGCCAGCCAGCCATGACCAGCCAGAGCCGTCAGCCAGCCATGACCAGCCAGAGCCGTCAGCCAGCCATGACCAGCCAGAGCCGTCAGCCAGCCATGACCAGCCAGAGCCGTCAGCCAGCCATGACCAGCCAGAGCCGTCAGCCAGCCATGACCAGCCAGAGCCGTCAGCCAGCCAGGATCCGCCAGAGCCGTCAGCCAGCCAGGATCCGCCAGAGCCGTCAGCCAGCCAGGATCCGCCAGAGCCATCTGCCAGTCCGGAGCTGCCCCTCAGTCCGGAGCTGCCCCTCAGTCCGGAGCTGCCCCTCAGTCCGGAGCTGCCCCTCAGTCCGGAGCTGCCCCTCAGTCCGGAGCTGCCCCTCCGTCCAGTGGCGCCCTCTGGGATGGTATTCAGTCCGGGACTCGCCGTTCCAAAGGCGCCACCAAAGCGGTTAGTGACTATGATGGAGGGGGGTCCACGTCCCGCACTCGAGCCGCCACCATAGGAAGGCCCACCCGGACCCTCCCCTTCTGTGTCAGGTTTTGCGGCCGGAGTCCGCACCTTTGGGGGGGGGTACTGTCACACCCTGGCCTCTGTTATATTGATTTTCTTTATTAGTTTAGTTAGGTCAGGGTGTGACATGGGGGATGTTTGTGTGTTTTGTCTAGTTTAGGGTGTGTGTATTGTTTAAGGGGTTTTTAGTATGTATGGGGTTGTGTTCAGTGTAGGTGTTTAGGAAAGTCTATGGTTGCCTGATTTGGTTCTCAATCAGAGACAGCTGTTTATTGTTGTCTCTGATTGGGAGCCATATTTAAGGCAGCCATAGGCTTTAGGTGTTTGTGGGTAATTGTCTATGTTGAACGTTTTGTAGCTTGTGTATGCACTTACGTTTGTAGCTTCACGGTTGTTTTGTTTTGTAAAAGTGTTCGTTTCGTGTTTCGTCATCTTTAATAAAAGAAGATGTCTTCATATCCCGCTGCGCCTTGGTCCGCTTATTATGACGATCGTGACAAAAGCAGTATCTCCCTCTGAACAATTAATGACTTTAGGACCAAGAAAATGTATTCAAAATAGCTTTTGAAGTTTCATAATTATATGTTTGTTAATGGAAAAATATGGTATATTTTTTTAATTTCCTGAAAGGTTTCAGTTTGGACACAAGATGTTTTCATCAGACAGCAACATTATATTCCGGCCCCCGACCATGTGATCTGACAAAAATCGTCCCGCGGCTGAATCTTATTGCCTACCCCTGAACTAAATCGTTAAATTTGCTAGCTTTAGCGGTTTACGCAAGAGGCTCTCTTTTATGTAATGTCTTGAAACGAACGAACACAGTATGCTGGATTATTGATGTAATTGTGAGCTCTGTAAATCATCTCTGACCTTTTTTCTCTTCCGAGTAATTGTATTAAAGGTTTGAGTCTGACTGGGTGAAATCCTGGGAAGGGTAAAACAGGGATGTTCCTTTAATATTTTTTGGTCTAGATTCAGTTCAAAGTTTCACTGATTCAAACAGGCACCAATATATGTCAATATCTCTTTGATGTGTTTCCTTCCATCTCTTATCTGTGAATTAATTTGTTGCTTTGGGATGCTAATATAACTAACCCCTCGTTAGCTCCTGCGCTGTAGACCCAGTTGGTGCAGATAGACATTTCGACCCAAGTGTATTTGATAACCTTATCTTAGGATATTTGATGTTAAGTTTACAAACTGGCTTCAAAGAGTACATAGAGGACTTTTAATGGAAATCAGACTTAATGAAGCTAGGCTTAATGAAGTTTCAAACAATAGTTTAGACCAAATATAGACCAGTGTAGTAACGTGTAGCTTTTAGATGTCATAGTAAAGTCATTGTAAAGTGCACACTATTCTCAGACGAGGAATGCAGAATGACATTCATAGATAACTACGTGCAGGGTTCCTAATGCAGGGCGTGGGATCATGGGTTTGGAGGGTGGGTGTGGCGTGTGGGAAGGGGTGGAAGGGTGGCATGGTGGAAGGGTGGAGGGATCGTGTGGGTGTTGGTTCAGGCAGCCTTGCCTTGTGGCCCTGTCCTCCATGGTGTTGTGGTACAACATAGTTATGAGTGGGTGGAGGTAAAGGGCGTCTCAGTGTCACAATAGAGGGGGGGGGGGGCAAGAGATTGATGACTAGGCTCTGTAACATAGACACAGGGACACATGGACACACACACACGTACAGTACGCACACTCATGTACACACACACACACACACACACACACACACACACACACACACACACACACACACACACAGGAGGAACTCTCCCTCCTCCAGGGATCAGACTCTTACACAACGCACCAAAATGAAAATATGAACAAATGTGTCACTAAAAGTTGTAATATTCCATAGCGCTCCCGGACTAACTGTCAGATGTTGTGTGTCTCTCTCTACCCCCCCCCCCCCTTCCCTTTATCTTTCTTGATCTCAGAGCAAATCACTGTGCCTCCCAGTGAGGCGGATAAAACCTTTGCTTCTCCAAATGCTTTTGTCCCCATCATCTCCACCTCCTCCTCCCTGGCAGCATCAATGGCCATGTCCGTCCACAGCCCCTGTAATCCCGTCCTGTGTGATCCCACGCCTGCCAGCCCCCCATCAGCTACGCCAGCACAACTACAGGGGCATGTTATGAAGACTAGCAGCAGCACCAAGCTTGGGCTCGTGTCCCCCACCACTGCTGCTGCTACAGCAACTCAGACCACGCCAGAGTCGGAGGAGGAAAAAGCCAAAAAGCTCCTGTATTGTTCGCTGTGCAAAGTGGCCGTCAACTCTCTGTCGCAGCTGGAGGCCCACAACATAGGTGTGTTCCAGCATCTGTTTCTGTTTCATCACTGCCGTGTTAACGTTAGTGTTACTCCCTCTGAGGAGGGTGTGTGTGGTTCTGTGTGTGTGTGTGTGTGTGTGTGTGTGTGTGTGTGTGTGTGTGTGTGTGTGTGTGTGTGTGTGTGTGTGTGTGTGTGTGTGTGTGTGTGTGTGTGTGTGTGTGTGGTTCTGTGTGTGTGTATTTTAAGGTTACTCCCCCAGAGACTTTCAGCTTGTTCTTGTTTTGTCTATCCTTAACTCTCATTAACACCCATCTCACAATAATGTCCACAAATACCTTCACACAGCACTCTCCCTAAACAGTGTATACTATACATTGTAATAATTTGGTTGTAAACTGGTTTTACAAGGTCAACACTCTGTTACAAGGTAAAGAGTTTTTTTTTATCAAGATGTCATGGGAAATATGTCATATTTTGGTTGTTATATGGACATATTTTTTCTGGTTGTTAAAAAGACAACAAAATGTTTCCAGAAGATATTTATACAACGACTATACAACTTGACCACAACATCACAATAGACGCCATATTGACCTTATTGTAAAAAAAAATGCATAATTGCTTTGAAAGCAGAAGGGCACAATATGTCAGATGTTTGTTATGTAAGCTAACATTGACATGTACGTTGTTATGTAGTTATAGCGAGGTCAGACGTCATACCCAGGTCAGAAAAAAAAACTGTTGTAACTCAAGCTGACCAATATGAATTTTGGATGGGAAAACAAAAGCTGGTTTACTTTTAATCCTAACAAATTATATGTTGTTCTTTTTATGTTTTACCTATGGTTATTTTCAGTGCTCAATGTACGAAATTATGTTTTTGCCATTTATTTTGTCCCCTGAAGGTTCCAAGCACAAAACTATGCTTGAGGCGAGGAACGGAGCAGGTCCAATTAAGGCCTATCCCAGACCAGGCTCGAAGCTCAAAGTACAGGCCACCAACGTGCTAAAAGGTTCCGGACTACAGAACAAAACGTTCCATTGTGAGATCTGTGATGTCCACGTCAACTCAGAAATACAGCTCAAACAGGTAGTCTCTCATGACAGGCATTTGTATACCATGCTTGTTGTCTTGTTACAGCTTGAAGGGACCTTACAAGCTTGTTAATATTGGCTCAACATAATGTGTCCCAAATGGCACCCTTTAACCTTCATAGTGTACTGCATTTGACCAGGGCCCATGGGATTCAGCCATAGTAACATCACTGATTTTTGTTGTTATATTTTCTTAGCACATCTCCAGCAGAAGGCACAAGGACAGAGTAGCTGGGAAACCGATGAAGCCCAAATACAGCCCTTACAACAAACAACAACGCAGCTCCACAGTCCTGGCCGTATGTATCATCTATGTTCCTAATCATAGCCTCTCAGGAACAGTTGCTTAGACTTCAGGGATTAATAGTTAATACATTTATTGGCAGTTTCTTAAAACTGTTTAGGAATATTTATGCATCAGTGGGTTTAAAGACGCCTTCGTGCTCATGGAAAATAATAGCTTGTTTTTTTTGTAGCTAATCAATAAGAATAATTGCTTTATAAATAGATTTGCTCCCTCATTAAACCATTGTCCTCTCCTCTCCTCCAGGCCAAGCTGGCTCTTCAGAAGGACCTGGTGAAGCCTATCTCCCCTGCTACGTTTCTCTCCAACCCCTTCTGCTCCACCACCCTCCCCTCCATCTCCCTGCATCCGCGGCCCAACGCCTCCATCTTTCAGACTGCCGGCCTGCCAGGCTGCATGCCCTCTTTCCTCCGGGCTGCTCCAGGGCCAGTCCGGCCCACCACCGGCTCTATCCTCTTCACCCCATATTGATTCCTGGGTTTTGACACAGGGGTCGTGTTCAGTAGGCAGGGAATGGAAGAAAATGGACAAAGCCTGAGTGCAATGGGGAGGAAACTGAGCAAAACGTTGAGGTACTATTTGAGCTCGTCCAATAAGAAATGCTTGTTTTTGTCTCCCATTGTGAAAATATTTTGCTACGGTGTACCCTAATGAACACGACCCAGTGTATCGGTAGAGAGGGCACCAGAGGCAACATGGAGGGAAACTGACATGAGCAGAGAACCAGGGGACCTCTGACCTTGTGGAGCAGTGAGTGCACTGCATACTGGATGATGTCCTAGTACATACAATACCCACCCAATGCACTGAACTGAGATGACTACTGCACTGCGAAGCTTCAACAAACAACAGTGTATTTATTTGATTGAACTTGTTTACCTTTCTCTGGCTGCGTGCGTTGCCCTGAGGCATGAAGCACAGAGGTTCAGTGGGCCCGCTAAGACCACTGAGGGTCTAAGTATTGGATTCTTGTGGTATAATAAAGAGAATCAAACCGCTTCCTGAATGACTTGAATACCCATAGTCTTCCTATTTGATTAAATTAATGGACAGTTCTAGCTACGTGTGTTTGACAGTGTTTATCATAACAGCCCTCAGACAGAAGGACAGTCATACCTGATTCACACTATAGAGCCGACCTGAACCATACTGAGCTGGCTTAAATATTTTCTTCTCACATTGTCCTTTCCAGCACGGTTCCAGCAACTACGGTGGATGCATAACCAGACCAGAGCAGTGCAGCTTGGCTTGGATCTGCTTGGTCTGGCCCAGTAGTGTGAAATCAGTCAAATGTTTCAGTTGTTGCTTGATGTCAGTGACTGTAACACAGTAATGCAGTTTTGGTCTCTATTCTGTCTGTATTATGTAAGTCAATAAGCTGAATCTCTACACCACAACTCTTCTTATCATCAAACTGTATTATTGGTTTACTTTACTTCTGATGCAGCAACTTACAGTAGATAGCCATAGTAACAAATCATTTAGTAACAGTGTTCTCATTGCCCCCACTTCAGAGAGAGAAACCATTCTCGTGGTTTCTTAATAAGGGCCGAATCTTAACTTGAGATGCATTGATGTCAACAGGAGACTTCAAGTCTCTTCAAGAACATGTTAGTTAAGTGGGCAGAGCTCAAGTCAGGATTAGACCCTGACAGTACTTTGTTTCTGCAGTATATTATGTAATCATCAGTCATTATTTTCTAAGAGAAAAGGTCAAATCTATTAGTATTCATCATTTGTATCCAGGGATGAGGTCTGTTACATTTCAAAACCGTGAATTCAGGAATTAAACTTCAGTTAATTTCAGTTTGCTGACTGAATTGACTGAATTGAAATTAAACTGATGTTAACCTGTTTGCATCACCCTGTTGTTTGGCAGGGTTACCATGGGCCTTTCATTTATATCTATGTAATATCCCTAGTTTGAAACGATGCTGCAATATGTTGTGGCTTTCTGATGCAATAATGTACAGAGCATTGAATTGGTACAGTTTATTCTCTGTAGTGTATAATGTATTGTTTCCCTTTCCACGTTAAAATGCTAGTCATGGAGATCGACAGAGAGACAGACAGAGGTATTTGTATTTTTTAAGTAAAATAAAACAACAATCCACTTGAACATGAAAGAATGACAGTTGTTTTCAAGATGGTGTGATGTCTTCTGAACCAATATAGGAGACTGTACATTGAAATTGAAATCTACCTTTTAAAATAAAATAATATATTTGGACGATTTGCTCCTATATTGAAATTGTATTTTACACAAATTAAAAATAACTTTAAATTATTTAATTATGAACTGAATTTAGTTTATAAAGGAGACCTGACGAAGAGATTGTCAATAAAAGGCATGTTGAAATGAACGAGATATAAGATCCTCATATCGGCTTCTGCTCCCTGTTCCCTGCCCTCTACTCCCTGCTCCCTGCCCTCTGCTCCCTGCTCCCTGCCCTCTGCTCCCTGCCCTCTGCTCCCTGCCCTCTGCTCCCTGCCCTCTGCTCCCTGCTCTCTGCTCCCTACTCCCTGCTCCCTGCCCTCTGCTCCCTGCCCTCTGCTCCCTGCCCTCTGCTCCCTGCCCTCTGCTCCCTGCCCTCTGCTCCCTGCTACTTTCCTCTGCTCTCTGCTCCCTGCCCTCTGCTCCCTGCCCTCTGCTCCCTGCTCCTTTCCTCTGCTCCCTGCCCTCTGCTCCCTGCCCTCTGCTCCCTGCTACTTTCCTCTGCTCTCTGCTCCCTGCCCTCTGCTCCCTGCCCTCTGCTCCCTGCTCCTTTCCTCTGCTCCCTGCCCTCTGCTCCCTGCTCTCTGTAAACATGTACAGTATTTATTTTCAGATGATTTTCTATGATGTGATTGAGGCATAAATTAAGTTTTATTTGATATATGTGGTTGTATTATCATTTGTTTGTTTGTTAAACATTTTGTTTGTCTTATTAAATACCCAAACTTATCACTTATATTGAGTTATTGGTTAATATTTTGTAGGACTAATAACTTAATCAGTCTATATGTTTAAGATATTTGTAAACGTTTATAAAGCATAACTCTCAATTGAAAAACACATTTTAGGGAAGACTGATTACTCAGTTAGTCAACATTTAAGGCATTATGAAAAGTTTATAGAATAAAGCACAACTCTTAATCATTTACATTAATTATATACAATTTAGGTTTTTATATCATGTCCTATTCATACAATTTTAATGATTACATTACATAGATATTGAAGTTAATATTCAGCATATGAAGTATATCTAATCTGGACCAGATTGTTTACTATGCCAGAGGCAGCATACAGTATGTCCAGCTATATTATATTTGCCTAGTTTAGATGTTGTTTGAATCTGGTAATAAACTATCTAACATATGTTAATTTGTTTACATTTAAAAAAAACTTTATTTAACTAGGCAAGTCAGTTAAGAACAAATTCTTATTTACAATGACGGTCTACCCCGGCCAAACCCTAACCCGAACGACGCTGGGCCGACGCCGGGACTCCCTATCACGGCCGGATGTGATACAGCCTGGAATCGAACCTGTGTCTGTAGTGACGCCTCTAGCACTGAGATGCAGTGCCTTAGACCGCTGCGCCACTTGGGATCCCGTTATCACTTATGTGTCAATAGATTTCAGTCTATATCAATTCATAAATTTTTATTTGCTATTCATAATGGTACAATTTAAATAATTGCAAAAGTACCAGTTTTAGTTAGTAATATACTTTTACAGATATGTACAGTCACAAGCTTTCACCTATGTAAGCTACCAACAATAAGGATTAGCCACAATAGTGGAATTTGCTGTTTGCCTAAATGAAACCCCCAAAAATGATGAGTTAATTTGTGCTTATTGACATTCATATTGCACTATATAGTGATTTCCCACAGTCAGCAATAAGAGCTACGACGCTAACATTTGTGTAAACCTTTCACAGTTGTGTTCTGTGGGTGTCAATGAGTAGACTGATACCCCATTTAATTGATCCACAATCTATAGGTAAGGCTGTACAGTGCAATATGAATGTCCAATACAATTAGTAGGTTGACTAGCAAGCTTAATGTGGCTCATTTCACAGTGGTTTCAGAGTCCCGCAATATGAGCTACAATGCTAATATTTGTGTAATCTCTTCACAGTTCTGTGGGTGTCACTGAGTAGACTGGTACTCCATTTCATTGATCCACAATCCATAGGTAAGGCTGAACAGTGAAATATAAGTACGCGGAAGTTAACATGTATCCATTTTAACTGATTGTTACTTTTTTTGTTAAATTAACTAATTATTGTCTTTTGTTGAATTTATATAAAAACACTCCAACCTTGTTTAGCATTATCTAGTCCAAATATGGCATGATTCCACTATTTGTATCCGTTTGCATCTCCTTCAATAAGGGGCTTTTATTTTGAAGGCGAAGTGCAAATTCCACTATTGTGGATAATGTTTTTTGCTATGAGAATTGATACTCCCCTACCCTTCCATTTCCTCAGTGATGTCTGTATCAGACTGTCGTTCTGGTATGTTTATATAAGTTATAATAAGTACACATATGTCATGAGTTCATTTAGGACTACCAAGGACAGCTGCAACATGACACTGATGAATAAGCCTGGTCTTATTACATGGCTTTAGCTCACATATGACACAGGGTAAGTATAACGATAACTGATTGATGGCTAACCCATCCTTGGCTCTGAGGGAAAGGAGAAAGAAAGTGCATTTAAAATGACAGACTGCTCTATGAGAGACCTGTGTTCTATGTAATTATAGAAAGATGTCATACATCAAGTATCAATTCCATATAAGGTGTTCTCTGTTACTAAACGCACATGTTGTCAGGTGATGATTTGTAACCGATACAGTAGGGATTTACGACATGATAACAAAGCTTCAGAGTATCAATGTCAAGATCATCAGATACTAGCCTACGTACATTATCCTAGTTGACACTTCATATCCAATCAACATAATTTCACCATTATTATTCCACTATTCTTTATCTTATGACCATGTGGGGTGGCGTAGTAAACAGAAATGACTCATTCAATGAAACCTGTGCTTGTGGTGGAATGAGGAGGACAGACAGAATGTATTCAAGTTTTTGTTGTTGAATTAAGATAATAATTGTATGACTCGCATGGGTGCAAAAATTGAAATAAACACCATTAGATTCTGTCACTTCCTTTGTCCTTTTGTCTGTGCCAGTAATAACAGGTCAACAGTATCAAATGTAACATAGTCAACACTGCTTCCATAAATACCCACAGACACCCAGCGGCACTGAAGTAATGCCTCAGGAACATTATCGACCATAGACCCCAGTCATCCCGGTGCCAGACATGTGAGTGTATGAGAGCTGGAAATCTTGCAGTCATGGACATAGGGATTTCATCTGCCAAATGAATACTGTAGATATCTTAGAAATCACACACACACACACACACACACACACACACACACACACACACACACACACACACACACACACACACACACACACACACACACACACACACACACACACACACACACACACACACACACACACACACACACACACAAGACTAATAAGAGTCCACTTGTACTTGAAATGTCCCTGGGTAGATTGGATAGAGATCCCTATAACTGTAATTATGATACATTTACTATATAGGGAATGTGGCTACTTTATCAAAACATGCAAGGTGTCATCACATAATGTTTGCTCAACACTGCATATTTAGTCACTTCTCCCAATACAGCGATATATAATTCTAGCTTTCTGCTCAGTGTTGAAAATGTTGTATAAAGCCTAGTTTTTGCTTGGCAGGTATTACTCATATGAGTTGTGCCTACTGCCTCATCTGTCACGACTTCCGCCGAATTCGGGTCCTCTCCTTGTTCGGGCGGCGCTCGGCGGTTGGTGTCGCCGGTCTACTAGCCATTGTCGATCCACTTTTCATTTTCCATTTGTTTTGTCTTGTTTTTCCTCACACCTGGTTTCAATTCCCTCATTTACTTGTTGTGTATTTAACCCTCTGTTCCCCCCATGTCTTTGTGTGGGATTGTTTATTGTAGTGCTTGTGCACGTTCCCCGTGAGCGCACAACGGGTTATTTTTGTGCCCATTTCACTTCGAGGGTCTGGAAGGCGTTCATGGAACGTATGGGGGTCTCAATCAGCCTTACCTCGGGGTTTCATCCCGAGAGTAATGGGCAGGTGGAGAGAGTGAACCAGGATATGGGTAGGTTTCTGCGGTCGTATTGCCAGGATCGGCCGGGGTAGTGGGCAGTGTTCGTGCCCTGGGCCGAGACGGCTCAGAACTCGCTCAGCCACTCCTCCACTAACCTCTCCCCCTTCCAGTGCGTACTGGGGTACCAGCCGGTTCTGGCGCCTTGGCATCAGAGTCAGACCGAGGCTCCTGCGGTGGACGACTGGTTCAGGCGAGTGGAGGAGACATGGGACACCGCCCAGTGAGGCCCCGGTGTTCGCACCGGGGGACCGGGTCTGGCTCTCGACCCGAAACCTGCCCCTCCGCCTGCCCTGCCGGAAGCTGGGCCCGCGGTTTGTGGGGCCATTTAAAGTCCTGAGAAGAGTGAACGAGGTTTGTTATAGGTTACAGCTTCCCCCCGATTACCGTATTAACCCCTCGTTCCATGTGTCTCTCCTCAGGCCAGTGGTGGTTGGCCCGCTCCAGGAGTCTGAGGTGCGGGAGGTTCCTCCGCCCCCTCTGGACATCGAGGGGGCCCCGGCGTACTGCGTCCACTCTATACTGGATTCGAGGCGTCGGGCGAGGGGCCTTCAGTACCTCATGGAGTGGGAGGGGTACGGTCTGGAGGAGAGGTGCTGGGTTCCGGTGGAGGACGTGTTGGACCCTTCAATGCTGCGGGAGTTCCACCGTCTCCATCCGGATCGCCCTGCGCCTCGCCCTCCGGGTCGTCCCCGAGGCCGGCGTCGGCGCGCTGCTGGAGCCGCGCGTCAAGGGGGAGGGGGTACTGTCACGACTTCCTCCGAAGTCGGGTCCTCTCCTTGTTCGGGCGATGCTCGGCTGTCGGCATCACCGGTCTTCTAGCCATCGTCGATCCACTTTTCATTTTCCATTAGTTTTGTCTTGTTTTTCCTCACACCTGGTTTCAATTCCCTCATTTACTTGTTGTGTATTTAACCCTCTGTTCCCCCATGTCTTTGTGTAGGATTGTTTATTGTAGTGCTTGTGCACGTTCCCCGTGAGCGCCCGACGGGTTATTTTTGTGCCCATTTATCTTGTTGTTCTGGATGCAGTTGGTTTTTGCTTAATAAATCTCCGGTTATTACCCAGTTCTGCTCTCCTGCGCCTGACTTCTCTGCCGCTAATTACGCACCCCACTACATCATCTGAGATAACTAAGTAACTACAAATCCTTCTCTGTCTGATCTCAAATCTCAAAGCCAACACACCTCCACGTTTAACACTCTGAGACTCGGAAACGACGTCAGGTTTAGCTAAACATACAGCTCACACAACTCCATGTTACATTCCATCTGTTTGGTCGACACAGGGGATTGACAGCAATTAAAGTATCTACAGTACACATCCACACAACCACAGGAGACTGCCACAGGAACAATAGTCACAGTGGGCCTTGTCGCTTCATCTCATCATTGCCATTTATACAAACTAGTCTCTCTATCAAATTAGGTAAAAAATCAGCAAGTCATATTTTATACACGGCCCTTCATATCAAAAGGAATATGTCATGATATAGATATGTAGATGTAGTACTTAAAGCACTAATACTGCTTTTGTAAGTTAGGTACTTAGGGTCAGAATAACAGTCAGCATGTTGCTTCATAAAAAAACACAACAAGATACTTCAGTGAACAAATCTCTATTTCAGTGAACAAATCTCTATTTCAGTGAACAAATCTCTATTTCAGTGAACAAATCTCTATTTCTGCCCTGAATAAGATCTGCAACAGCTACTGAATTACTGCATGTGAGCAAGGAACATTTTGTCACAGCTTTTAAGAGAAATTGGACAGGCAGAGACATCTAGTGGTTCTTCTTAGACACATTCACTCTTAATGCGTAAGAGTATTACCATAGAAAACACATATAACATTGAATTTATTTATTTATTGTTGGGACAAAGTTTGATTGTTGGGACTTGGGAGGACTTTTTCAAAACATATATTTTCAGCATTTATCAGAGGAAAACACATGTCTCAGTGTTTCTTATATTCAATCAGTTGCATCTGAATGACGAATACACAATTACACATTAATGAATGCATTTATAATTATTACTATAGTAATTATTATTACTGTTTATTAGAAATAAAACAATCTATTAATCATGATCTATAGATCACTATATAAATAGAGGCAAACTTTGCTCACCCACTGGTGATAGAACTTAATTGATAGCCATCTGCTTTAGGAAGGGTTGTAGCTGCAGTTTATAACTATTTACAGTTGAAGTCGGAAGTTTACATACACTTAGGTTGGAGTCATTAAAACTCGTTTTTCAACCACTCCACAAATTTCTTGTTAACAAACTATAGTTTTGGCAAGTCGGTTAGGACATCTACTTTGTGCATGACACAAATAGTTTTCCCAACAATTGTTTACAGACAGATTATTTCACTTATAATTCACTGTATCACAATTCCAGTGGTTCAGAAGTTTACATACATTAAGTTGACTGTGGCTTTAAACAGCTTGGAAAATTCCAGAAAATTATGTCATGGCTTCTAATAGGCTAATTGACATAATTTGAGTCAATTGGAGGTGTACCTATGGATGTATTTCAAGGCCTACCTTCAAACTCAGTGCCTCTTTGCTTGACATCATGGGAAAATCTAAAGAAATCAGCCAAGTCCTCAGAAAAGAAATTGTAGACCTCCACAAGTCTGGTTCATCCTTGGAAGAAATGTCCAAATGCCTGAAGGTACCACGTTCATCTGTACAAACAATAGTACGCAAGTATAAACACCATGGGACCACGTAGCCGTCATACCGCTCAGGAAGGAGACGCGTTCTGTCTCCTAGAGATGAACGTACTTTGGTGTGAAAAGTGCAAATCAATCCCAGAACAACAGCAAAGGACCCTGTGAAGATGCTGGAGGAAACAGGTACAAAAGTATCTACATCCACAGTAAAACAAGTCCTATATCGACATAACCTGAAAGGACGCTCAGCAAGGAAGAAGCCACTGCTCCAAAACCGCCATAAAAAAGCCAGACTACGGTTTGCAACTGCACATGGGGGCAAAGATGGGGGCAAAGACTACGGTTTGCAACTGCACATGGGGGCAAAGATGTACTTTTTGGAGAAATGTCCTCTGGTCTGATGAAACAAAAATAGAACTGTTTGGCCATAATGACCATCGTTATGTTGGAAGAAGAACACCATCCCAACCGTGAAGCACGGGGTGGCAGCATCATGTTGTGGGGGTGCTTTGCTGCAGGAGGGACTGGTGCAGTTCACAAAATAGATGGCATCATGGAGGAAAATTATATGGATATATTAAAGCAACATCTCAAGACAGCAGTCAGGAAGTTAAAGCTTGGTCGCAAATGGGTCTTCCAAATGGACAATGACCCCAAGCATACTTCCAAAGTTGTGGCAAAATGGCTTAAGGACAACAAAGTCAAGGTATTGGAGTGGCCATCACAAAGCCCAGACCTCAATCCTATAGAAAATTTGTGGGCAGAACTGAAAAAGCGTGTGCGAGCAAGGAGGCCTACACACCTGAATCAGTTACACCAGCTCTGTCAGGAGGAATGGGCCAAAATTCACCCAACTTATTGTGGGAAGCTTGTGGAAGGCTACCCGAAACATTTGACCCAAGTTAAACAATTTAAAGGCAATGATACCAAGTATTAATTGAGTGTATGTAAACTTCTGACCCACTGGGAATGTGATGAAAGAAATAAAAGCTGAAATAAAACATTCTCTCTACTATTATTCTGACATTTCACATTCTTAAAATAAAGTGGTGATCCTAACTAACCTGAGACAGGGAAGGTTTACTAGGATTAAATGTCAGGAATTGTGAAAAAATGAGTTTAAATGTATTTGGCAAGGTGCGTATAAAATTCTGACTTCAACTGTAAATAATATTCCAATGCAATGACAGAAAAGGGTGTCAAGCAAAGAGGCATTGAGTTTGAAGGTAGGCCTTGAAATACATCCACAGGTACACCTCCAATTGACTCAAATTATGTCAATTAGCCTATCAGAAGCTTCTAAAGCCATGACATAATTTTCTTGAATTTTCCAAGCTGTTTAAAGCCACAGTCAACTTAGTGTATGTAAACTTCTGACCCACTGGAATTGTGATACAGTGAATTATAAGTGAAATGCTGCAACATCGAGAGCATCCTGACTGGTTGCATCACTGCCTGGTATGGCAAATGTGTACGGCCCAGTACATCACTGGGGTTAAGCTGCCTGCCATCCAGGATCTCTACACCAGGCGGTGTCAAAGTAGGCCCTAAAAATTGTCAAAGACCCCAGCCACCCCAGTCATAGACAGTTCTCTCTACTACCGCATGGCAAGCGGTACCGGAGTGCCAAGGCTAGGACAAAATGGCTTCTCAACAGTTTTACCCCCAAGCCATAAGACTCCTGAACAGGTAATCAAATGTCTACCCAGACTATTTGCATTGTGTGCCCCCCCCCAACCCCTCTTTTACGCTGCTGCTACTCTCTGTTTATCATATATTCACAGTCACTTTAACTATACATTCATGTACATATGTACATACTACCTCAATTGGCCCGACCAACCAGTGCTCCCGCACATTGGCTATCCGTGCTATCTGCATTGTGTCCCGCCACCCGCCACCCACCAACCGCCAACCCCTCTTTACGCTACTGCTACTCTCTGTTCATCATATATGCATAGTCACTTTAACCATATCTACATGTACATACTACCTCAATCAGCCTGACTAACCGGTGCCTGTATGTAGCCTCGCTACTGTATATAGCCTTGCTACTGTTTTTCACTGTCTTTTTACTGTTGTTTTTATTTCTTTACTTACCTATTGTTTACCTAATACCTTTTTTGCACTATTGGTTAGAGCCTGTAAGTCATCACTGTAAGGTCTAAACCTGTTGTATTCGGCGCATGTGACAAATAAACTTTAGTTTGATTTGATTTAAAATAATCTGTCTGTAAACAATTGCTGGAAAAATGTATTGTGTCATGCACAAAGTAGTTGTCCTAACCGACTTGCCAAAACTATAGTTTGTTAACAACAAATTTGTGGAGTCATTGAAAAACGAGTTTTAATGATTCCAATCTCAATGTAAACTTCCGACTTCAACTGTATATACCTGATTTGATTCCTTTCAATTCAAATGTATGCCAACCCTGAGGCCTAAATCCAACCCTAAAATGAGATGAGGATCCCACTGCATTCAATGCATTACAGTTCCATAGGCGATCCAATTAACTTTCATTTACAGTTTTACTCTGTGTTCAAGTAGACATAGTTATATTAAGGCTACCTCACAAAAACATGAACACTGTAGGCCTGTACATTTTGAATGGCTAATGCTTCGAACACACCGATAGCGTCATTTTGGTACACCAGAATTACCTTCATTTCCAATGAAACGCTGTGTTTGCCTTGCAGCATTGCGCTGCAGTGGCAGTTGCAGTGCGTTCGGTGTGGTGCATATGTTGGATTTATCAAACGTATGCGTCAAACTATGTATAGACGGCTTGACAGAAATGGCAGCAGAAGGTGAATGTTGATTTTTTTGTTGCATACATATCCAGATGATGCTGTGTACTATTTTGCGCAATGACGCTGTCGGTGTGCTCGAAACGTAACAATAGCAACAAAGAAACAAACTATTGATAAAAAGTCTAAGCCGTTGGGGGGAGGGTTCTACAAAACTAACATGGAATTGTTTTAAGATGGTCATGCCATCGATCATTTAGCTATTTGATTTAGAATTTTAGGACCCCTTTAGGTATCCCAAAAAAGAAAATGATTTGATAAAATCTTGAATTTGCCCTTTACTACTATAGCCCATAGACCCACATTGAATTACACAGGAGGTTGGTGGCACCTTAATTGGGGAGGACAGGTTTGTGGTAATAGCTGGAGCAGAATCAGTGGAATGGTATCAAATACATCAAACACATGGTTTCCATGTGCTCCGTTCCAGCCATTATTATGAGCCGTCCTCCCCTCAGCAGCCTCCACTGAATGAATAACAGATTCATAAATGGCAAAAAAGACAGTAAAAAAAAGTATCATAAGGAATAAGATTTTGAAGTGTCTGTCCTATATATCTAGGAGATATAAGAAAGTTCACATATTTAACTCCTTATTTTTGTTGGCACAAAACTACCTCCATACTTCTATTCATTTGTATTGGTTACCTTCAGACGAGAGTCTCATATTTCCTTCGTGAGATTATCATCTTTCCATAGAGTGGTCATATTAGTTTTGTAGGCCAAACCATTCGGACGGTACAGACGTTTTCCTGAGATGACCGATTTTCAGGATGGCTCATGGTCTGACAAATACCGCTGTAGCTCAGCCAACTTCCACCGCAGATGTGGAAGGCCGACATAGGCGGATGCAGTGGATTGCGACACAGCCCATGCAAGAAAACAGATACTGTATCTTACAACAGGTGTAAACCTTTTTTATTTTTTATTTTATTTAACCTTTATTTAACCAGGTAGGCCAGTTGAGAACAAGTTCTCATTTACAACTGCGACCTGGCCAAGATAAAAACAAAAACAACAACAAACACAGAGTTACACATAAACAAACGTACAGTCAATAACACAATAAAAAAATAGAAATATCTATGTACAGTGTGTGCAAATGTAGAAGAGTAGGGAGGTAGGCAATAAATAGGTCCTAGAGGTGAAAATAATTACAATTTAGCATTAATACTGGAGTGATAGATGTGCAAGTAGAGATACTGGGGTGCAAAAGGGCAAGAGGGTAAGTAATAATATGGGGATGAGGTAGTTGGGTGTGCTATTTACAGATTGGCTGTGTACAGGTACAGTGATCGGTAAGCTACTCTGACAGCTGATGCTTAAAGTTAGAGAGGAAGATATAAGACTCCAGCTTCAGTGATTTTTGCAATTTGTTCCAGTCATTGGCAGCAGAGAACTGGAAGGAAGGCGGCCAAAGTAAGTGTTGGCTTTGGGGGTGACCAGTGAAATATACCTGCTGGAGTGCGTGCTACGGGTGGGTGTTGCTATGGTGACCAGTGAGCTGAGATAAGGCGGGGCTCTACCTAGCAAAAACTTATAGATGACCTGGAGCCAGTGGGTTTGGCGACGAATATGTAGTGAGGGTCAGCCAACGAGAGCATACAGGTCGCAGTGGTGGGTAGTATATGGGGCTTTGGTGACAGAACGGATGGCATTGTGATAGACTACATCCAGTTTGCTGAGTAGAGTGTTGGGGGCTATTTTGTAAATGACATCGCCGTGAAATGCTTACTTACAAGCCCTTAACCGACAATAAAGTTCAAGAAAGAGTTAAGAAAATATTTACCAAATAAACTAAAGTAAAAAAAATAATAAAAAGTAACATAATAAAATAACAATAACGAGGCTATATAAAGGGGGTACCGGTACCGAGTCAATGTGCGGGGGTACAGGTTAGTCAAGGAATCTCTAGTTTAAAATGATATATTTTCATGGGGATTTTTTAATTATGTTACTTAGATTGACAAACGGGCATTTCAAAGTTCCAGTAAGGGATCTCTGCTGGTTTTAAAGTTATGATCCAATTTGTAAGCATTACCAACAGAGTGAATGCGAAAATGAATTCAAATATGTCGCCCTCTGCTGGTGTGCAATGATACAAGTAAAAGGAGGGCCTTGATTTCCTACTATGCCAAATGCTCTGTATAAATGTTGTTATTATAGTGATATGTAGCCAAAATAATATGAATGACATTTGATCTTTCAGTCATGCAAGACTGTCTGTACGCGTATTGTTCCCAACTTCCTGCCATAGAGCTAACAATTGGACCCATTCGCCATACAACCCTGCCCCTAGCACCACAAAACCCGCTGGCCGAGAGATATCTCAGGTAAAGAGATGATTAGTAGTTTAATTTTCATAACTGTATAAACGCTAAATAATCTACATACTAGAAATAAGGGCATTCTCTTTTGTATTGCATGTTCTATGGTTTACAAGTTTTGAGTTTTATTTCCCCCTTATTATTTGTATTTCACAGTAACACCTACAGCCCACAATCTTAATTTACTATGATAGTTTTAGGACATATATTTCACCAAAATATCTTATTTTCTTTCTTTAGTTCAGTGTTTCCCAAACTCGGGCCTCGGGACCCCCAGGGGTGCATGTTGTGGTTTTTGCCTTAGCACTATAGAGATTCATTCAAGCTTAATGATTAGTTGATTATTTGAATCAGCTGTGTAGTGCTACGGCAAAAAACTAAACATGCACCCCTTGGAGTCCTGGGGACCGAGTTTGGGAAACACTGCCTTAGGTTGTCCTGGTGGTTGGTGATTCTCACATTTCTGCCTTTTTGCAGAGTTTCACAAACTCAGTCCTGGGGCCCTACCCCTGGGTACACATTTTGGTTTTTGCCATAGCACTACAAAGCTGATTCAAATAACCAACTCATCATCAAGCTTTGATTATTTGAATAATCTAAGGCAGGGTTTCCCAAACCCAGGGGGGGGGGGGGTCCCAGGACAGAATTTGGGAAACCCTGCCTTAGTGGATGAAATTTTGCCCATGCCAAGCTGGTCGCACATGTCATGATGGCCTGGCTTTTGGCTTCATGTCCACTCCTAGAGCCAGACAATGTCCCGGATATTGTCTGCCTACTAGCTCCTTGTAACAACTTTAGAGACAGTCCATCCAGCCATCGCGCAGGAAAATAGTTTAAAGAACTTCTCCATGGGCCTCCTGAGTTGCACAGTGGTCGAAGGCGCTGCATTGCAGTGCTAGCTGTGCCACTAGAGAATCTGGGTTCGAGTCCAGGCTCTGTCGCAGCCGGCCATGACCGGGAGACCCATGGGGCAGCGCATTATCGGTCCAGCGTCATCTGGGTTAGGGGAGGGTTTGGCCGGCAGGGATGTTCTTGTCCCATCGCACACTAGCAACTCCTGTGGCGGGCCTGGCTTCTGGGTTAAGCGGGCATTGTGTCAAGAAGCAGTGCAGATTGGCTGGGTTGTGATTCAGAGGACGCACGGCTCTCGACCTTCGCCTCTCTCGAGTCCGTACGGGAGTTGCAGCGATGGGACAAGACTGTAACAACCAATTGGGTAGAAAAAAGGGTAAAAAAATTATATTAAAACAATAAAATAACTTCTCCATGCCTTAGGTTGTCTGTTGAAGTGGACTCAGGTAAATCCTTAAAAAACATTACTAGTTGCAAAAACACATGACATAAGTGAAATTCACAATTTCCAAGACTATCTTTTGCAAATTACTAAAACCATGCAATGTCACTTGTAATCACTTTCAGGTCTTTGTAATGCACTTCCCACGTCGCAATGGCTGGGTAAACGCCAATTTATGCTTGATCCAAAATGTGTTTGGATGCTCCATATGGAGTGTGACACAATTGTGGAGCGCCAAATTGAGCTCCATACCGCATTGCCGTGCGCCTCCCATTTTTTTTTTTGAACGCTGAGGGTCTGTATAGCTCAGTGTAGTTCCGCATTGACATGATTGGTTGACGGTAGGAGTGGGTGGGGATTCTGTATAAACACAAACTCACTTCCTTGACAACTTCCTTCACAACAGCTCTGTACTGCTCGGCGAAGCACAAGAAGTATGAATGCCCCGACTTCTGCAAATGCCATATCACCATAAATGCTACATGGCCAATGCACAAATGGGATTGACCATGTGGTACTTTTTATGCTTGATCCGACAATGTGGTCGGAGGCTCCATATGGAGGGTGTGACGCAATGGCGGAGTCTCCATAGGCACACAGAGGCCAAATTGAGCTCGGTACCGCATCGCCGTGCAAATTTTGCAGCGCCCTTTAAGGACCTAAAATACCAGGAGCAGCTGGCATTGGAGTATGAATGCCAAGCATGGGAGCTGGTGTGACTGACATAGGGCTCCGTTCAACTCCTTCTCGCCTTTCCACCGGTGCCCCTGTTATAAACTCTTCACAATTGTATTATGTGGTTGTCGCTGAGTAGACTGCTACTCTGAAGATTTGTATTCTTTCTCTCAAATTAACTTTTGTTGAATTTATATAACTTTCCAACGTTGTTTAGCATTATCTAGTCCAAATATGGCATGATTCCACTGTCTGTATCTATTTGCATGACTTTCAATGAGTGCCTTTTATTTTGAAGGCGAACCATAAATGCCACTATTATGGCTAGCTTCACATATGTCGGAGGGCGCTCTATTGCATGTATTGTCCGTTTGGGAGTTGCCTCCGTAGTAACAGTCCAGCCCCCTGAAAACAAACCATATTTTAATAACAATCCAGTATAGATATGGCGGAGTTGTAACTTTTGACGATACAATATTTTTTCTAACGAGTTCTAAGCCTTGAAAGATGTTACAGATGTGATCGCCTACAGTCCAATAAATCAGTGGAGCTCGGTCAGATAAACTGGGATTTTTCAATAGAAACTCCTCCTACGGGCTACATTGATTCAACGTCGTATAATGATACATACATAATTCGTCCTGTTTCGTCTGAGGTAAGAAGGAAATCGTCCCTTTGCCGCAACAAACGGTATCATTTTCATACAAGGATTATATTGCGAACACGGGTTAGAGCGAGATTCAATTTCAGGAATATAGGTCATTGTGTCTGCATAGCCTACTCACTATAACAGTTTAGCATTGGTTGTGTAGTCAGTTGGGGAAAACCTCGTGCTACTGCTACGAAGTGATACGAACGCGGATTTTTATTCAGCACGGGTGAGCAAATGGGACATAGATTATCCTTTTCATACATTACAATATGTATAAAGGATTTTACAATTTCGATTTTTTTAAAAGAGCTCTTGTGATGAGAAGGCCAGGGAGGTGGGTCCTTCGATTTTAGGGCTTTTGTCTCGTGCCTGCTGTGTGCTTACTATAAAAACAATTGTAATGATTTGCCACCACATAAGGATAATATCGAGCATATCGGGAACTTGGAATTTAACCTAAATGTATGAAATATAGTTATGTCTGTTGATTATTGTCAACCATACCTAGTGTTGTCCTTGCTCCTAAATGCCCTTTGCATACGTAGCCTATGCATCGTGGCCATGTCATTGAAAATGTCACCAATATCAAATTACTCTACTTTTGAAGCATGTGAAAACTATTGTAGCCACATATTAGCAATGCTTTAGGAGTAGTCTAATGTTGAAATAGAAGGAATAATGTAATTTTTGTCCATCACAATAAATAGCATTGTTATTGTCATCAATTACAGCCTCCAAATAGGAATAACTATTTATTCTTGGAGTGTGAGAACGAGTACATTTGAGTCATTTAGCAGACACTCTTATCCAGAGCTACTTACAGTAGTGAGTGCATATATTTGAGTACTTTTTTGTACTGCGTAAGACTATTCACCAGTGGCTAATTACAGTAGCCAGTTTGAACTACACATCATAATCATATTTGTTCTAGAATAGCTCAAAGACACCAACTTTCCAGGAAAGAAAAGCAAACCTAACTTTTCCTACAAATATAGCTACTTAGTCATGACTCCAGGATAAGGTTATTGAATAATAGATGGTTATTATGGTTTGTATAATTGCCTGGATAACTCAGATGCACTACATGAAAGCTTGTGAGAGATATGTACACTAAACCATGGTATCCCAAATGGCACCCTATTCACTATGTAGTGAACTACCTTGACCAGTGCACATAGGGCTCTGGTCAAAAGTAGTGTACATTGTAGGTAAAAGGGTGCAGTTTGTGACAATTAATGGTAATATGCCAGTGGGTGGCTCATTACTGTGCAGTAGGTCAGAGTTTGCTGCATTGCAATCTACTAATGGGTTTCAAATGTTTCCCCATGCTGTTTTGGCCAGTGACCATGTAAATCTATCATTCTGCTGTGTTTGGGATAAATATATGCTGAGAACAGATTTGACCAAAAGGATATGATGATGTACTGCAGTGGTTTATGTATCATTCAATTCAGTTAAGACAAGACAGTCCAGATGGGTAATCCTCCCAATACCGCAAAACAAGCCATTTTATTACTGTGTTTAAGGCTAATAGAATATATTAGAACAGTTCACACGTCATTCTTCATAGCCTCAAACCATAGACTAACAAAATGGTTCTTGGACATTATTTTTGTTCTGACACAGTAATAAGGTATGTCTTGATTCCTTATTAGTGGATGATTTGTTTGTCAATATGATTGTCAATATTGAGCTAGTTGCTACTTATCTATAGTGTTGACTTGTTTTTGTCTCTGTGTCCTCATTACAGAACATGGGCCCAGAAGGAAATGTTTGAAAGAGGTACCTTTGATTTCTAGGAAGGTAAAGCATCTTGGTGTTTTGTTGTCAGTTGGCTTGTAATTGACAGGGATGACAGTGCTATATGCTAATTTGTATGCGTGTGTGATCATCTAATGATTATTATGTGCATCACCTGCTTTGCTATAACCTATATGTTTACTTTTCAGACTGCAGGGGGGAACTTGCCAGTATGGAGGCTACCAACATACTGCCCATTCTGAAGAAACGCCTAGCCTTCTTGTCAGGTAATAATATCCTCCAGTCAGTCGAAGCTGTTTATCTTTACTGTTGACAGAGATGGCTTCTTGGAATGATCCGCACTGCATTTACATTGCTAAGCTTAACATTACATTTACCAGTGATTATGTTTACATGGAAATGCCCAACAGTAGTGCCACATCTACTACTATTACTTTACCTTTGTCCTCATGCAACTGGCTCAAGCACTTTTTCTGCTGCTTATTGAACATTCCCAGTCAGTGAAATAAGTGTACAGCGTTGAGAGCCAGCATTATCAAGGAAGTAAAGGCAGGCAGAGTTGACTAAAAATTAACTTGAAGTTATGCATGCTCGTATAATTCCCAGGATTGTGAAGCTTTGTGTGTACCCCACATCTAGCTCTCATTTTCATCAAGTTGCTCAAGTTGCTGTGTTATTGATGTGCTCCTCATCCCTCTCTAGCCTCTGAAGGGAGTGTAGTGTTAGTCCTTGGTCTAGGAGTGTAGTGTTAGTCCTTGGTCTAGGAGTGTAGTAGCTAGTCCTTGGGTGGTCTGATAAATCCCCCTCTCTATTCTTGGCTCTGGCAGGCAGTGTTTCGTGATAATAGCCTGTTGTTCTGTCCTGCCTGCTGCTGACAGAATGAGGTTTCTCATCTTGTTGATGATGCTGATTTGAAGGTCACAGCACCAGGGCTGCATCAGGGAGGGACTCTGTGTTCAGATACTGTTGAAGGTCTCATTGACTTACTAGGTACACAACAAAATGGATGCTTGTGGCATTAGAATAGAATAGATGTTTATTCTTGTTACACTAAAGTCTAATGAAATACTAGCTAAGAGGTCATTTCACAAATGGATAAATATGGATTTTCTTTCTTGTTTGCTTCAAAGAGAAAAATGTTTTGGGATTGAGCTGCTGTACTGCATATACTCACACACATTTAGTTTGAGAGTAAATGGGGTTTCTCTTGAGATTCAATTTCACATTTTGACAAAATAATAGTTTAGACAATAAAATAAAGAAATGTGCCGGTGAGCATCATTTAAAGACTTCTGTTAGTTTATTGTTTTTTTCCAGACTAGTAAAAGTCTCCAATAGACACGGATTATTTTCAGGAAAATCACAACAATCAACTGTGGTTTCCTGTGTTTAGAGTCTTACACATATCAAAGAAAGAACAAAGCAACTACTTTTCATTCAGGGAAGTGACAATCTGACTACCTGACTCACACTGGCTTGACAGAAGACTGACTTTGACAAATAGTTGTTGCTTTTATGTCACTGACTCCTAGTGGACACAAAACTAACTTTGACGAGAATAACTGTTGCTTTTAATTGCTTTTACTCCTTTAACCCTGACATGTGGCACTAGGCACTCCTTTGGTTCATCCCCCTTATCATTATACAGTTGTGTTATGAGGAACAAAGCGACGTAGCAGGAGCTTTTGAGTCAGAGGGCATGTCCCAGATGGCACCATATTCCCTATATAGTGCACTACTTTTGACCAAGGCCAATAGGGCTCTGGTCAAAAGTAGTGCACTACATAGAGACTAGGACATCATTTGGGACACATCCAGAGGCAGAGCTCCCACCATCATTACCGCTGTCCGTGGCGTTTACAAGACACTACTCCTCCTTTAATAGATTATTCTTGGCCGGCCGTACTTGGAATACTTGGTTCTGCCCGACCTTCTCCAAAGTCTGCCATTATATGACTGTTATTTACACACAGTCCTCTTTATACACACTTTTTAGTGTGCATTCTTTGAAAATTCATTGTTAATGACTTGTAAGGTGAATCAGTGTAGATACCATAGAATTAGAAGGAATAAAATGGCCTTGGAACCTCTGACCATAGCAATTTGACTGGCACACTCATGGGTACACCCACTACGGTAGATACACTAGGTCTCTCTTGCAAAATAAACGTTATCTCAATGAGACTAATCTGTATAAATAAAGATTAATAACAGTTATTTTTCTGGTTGTTTCACATTCACAGGAGGCAAAGACAGACGCAGTGGACTGATCCTAACCATTCCACTATGTACAGAACAGACCAGTATGGAGGAGCTCAGCTCCACGCTGGACTATCTCCTCGGCATCCCCAGGCAAGAATCAATCACTGGCACACACTGTATTATCACCACTGACTTATAAATATATAGATATATTAAAATGGGGTTTCAATTGTATAGCATGCTTTTTGGGAGCATGTTCCAGTGGGTCCTTCAAAGATCCCCCCCCAAAATTATTATTTTATTATTATTTACAGTTCAATAGATCATTGTATTCATCATGTCCAAATACCACATACACAGCAGCTTGATTTGGAAATACTTACCACTATTATTTAATTAGGCAGAGAGCATTGCTTGTTAAGGTAGTCTACTTTTATTAGCCAATGGAATGTGAGCACAGAGCCTGTCCTTTATCTGGCTGACATTCTATTATTCTCATATTGATCTGTAGGCCTCTAAAAGGGATTTTGGCTCCATTGCCTTTGAAAATGCACTTGCATAGCAACAGTATTGGACGCACATTAAACTCTGTTCTATTTGGATTGAGCTAGTTCTGCTACGTGGGTGTGTAGGAGAGAGGACCAAAAGTTAAGGAAGATCATGCTATGTTAGCTTGTGACTTCTGCATGATGATCACACAATTTCTGATCTGTATTCATCTAGGCTTTATGGTCCTGTCTGGCTCAGTTAGTAAGAACATGGCGCTAAGGTTGTGGGTTCCCAGTGGGATGCTTGCTTGCTTCTACGTATCTGATGTCTTCTCTTGAGCTATACTGGGATCCTTGGTGTCAAATTCATGGAACAAGAACACACATTATTACAGGTGGACAAATAATCACCATATTTCTCGTCTTCTCTCATCAGTGACAAGTGCAAAGCAAGAGGCTTCACAGTCATCGTAGACGGACGAAAGTCACAGTGGAACATCGTGAAGACTGTGGTACTGATGTTGCAGGTAGGAACTGAAAAAAGAAGGGGTTCATGTTGCTGGTAGGACACAGAGAATCAGCACAGTGTTAATTTTTATTCTCCTGACTGTTTCTATACAGTCTGCTATAACACACCCAGGCTAGATAAGAAGACGATTCCAATGCCATGCTTTGTTGTATTAGAAAAAGACTAGTGGCAGGTGAGGATGTAAAAATACTTTAACATGATGTGTTCTGTTCCCAATGGCCTATTTAACAATGTTCAATAGGTTTAACTCTTTAAAACCCACGACTCTCTATTTATAATTATCCTAGTGAATATTCATGAGTGTAATGATTAATTAGCGCAGTATAGAGGAGCATATGTCCGAGTGAGAAGCAGATGTGGGCATGAAGTTTCCACAGGGGAACGATCTAGGTCTACCCACACCACGTTAACACCTCTCTACCAATCAGAATGTGACAAAGAGCTGGGAGGAGAAATAAAATGGTGGTCCAACCCAGATGTTGTGTTCTGTCGGTGTCTCGTCTCTGTTGACCCTACCTGCATAATAAATAATAACCCTCCAAATGTCGTAAAACATTACAGTGATGGGCTATGGAGCCAAATCTGGGGCAATATGCATTGTGCGTGGTCCCCAAAAAAAACTCACTAAACGAATCAAATAAATAGACATCTCAGATCAAATGCATCACCAGCAATCAAGTGAAAGTAATTAAGACAAAAAGGAATCTAAGTTGATTAGATTTTAAGAAGAGTAGGAATTAAATATCTTGACGAGGCTGCCTGATTATACCGTTAAACAATACTTTGCGTTTTTCCCTGAAGTCCAGGCTCTGTGTTGTGCTAATTAGGGCACCCTAGTAAAACATTTTACACCATTGTCCCTCCCTGTTTTAGTCATTTTCTTCCATTTGATGCCTAATGAACAGGACCCAGGCTCCGGCCACACTGCAGAGTGGATGGAGGTCAATGTCAGCAGACTGTGGTCTGCAGTCTGTCTGCCAGAGACCTGGGTTCAAATACTGTTTGAAATCATTTAAAATACTTTAGCTATGCTTGTTTGAGCTTGCTTGGCTTAATGAATAGTCCCAAAACTGTAAACCCCGCCCATCTGGCACTCTAGGCATGCTAGAGAAAACGCTCAAGGTTTATGAAAGATTTAAAATACTGTTTGAACCCAGGTCTGTTGTACTGTAGCCTGCATTCTTCCCTGTCTGCCCTTACCTGGTTTTGTCACTGCAGATTGACTATACGGTGTAAAATGCTCTTGGTAGATATCGCCAGTCCCCTGCTATCCATAGACCTCTGCAGAAACGGGACCAGGAAAGATAAGATGACAGTATGAAATGTACTATCTGTTGACACTAATCTGCCTGGCACTGTCAGGGGAAAATGCTGCTGCAAGCTACTCCTCATTTAGTGGCCTACCATGTGATGGGATGGGGAAATTCACTGCAGGATTTCATGGAAAAACTGATGTGCTAAACAGTTATTGAAAAATGGTGCGGTTTTAGAGGCCTTGCTCTTGGCCACAGAGACACAATTTTTCTGTTTTAAAGCTAGTTTCCTGCAATTATACACATTTTGTCATGGCTTATGCCTTGTTCTTATGCTACCTGAGTGACTCAAACGTTATAACAAAATCCATGGGGGCCCCATGCCATGACATTTTTTACTTTTAGATTCTACCTGACTGTAGTTTTTATTTTGGTGATTGTTAGTTCTCAAAGATGATCTTATTTAAAAATAGATTGCTTCATTATCTTTTCTACATGCCTTATATCTGGTTTAAGTTTACACTGACAATGTTTTTACCATCCCGAAAACTATTTTATTTTTTAATATTTTTTTATTGAAATATTTATTGATTTATTTGCAGTGGCAGCCATCATCAAATCAAAATGTTATTTGTCACATACACGTGATTAGCAGATGTTATTGTGGGTGTAGCGAAATGCTTGTGTTTCTAGCTCCAACAGTGCAGTAATATCTAACAATACACACAATCTAAAGTAAAGGAATTTAGAATATGGCGGTGCGCCACTGCTAAATGCATATAGGGAAAACACTGAATTGTTTTGGGGATGATATTTCTGTTTCTGGATTTGAATGTGTCCAGTAAGCCATTGAAAGCCTTTACTATTTTGCTTATTTTATTTATTTATTTTTCTTCATATTATCCCATTATTTATAGAATGTGATTCCAGCAGAGGTGTCTCTGGTGTGTGTGGTGAAGCCTGATGAATTCTGGGACAAGAAGGTCACTCATTTCTGCTTCTGGAAGGAGAAGGACAGACTAGGCTTTGAGGTGAGTGTCTTATTCCTCTCTGTCTATCTTGCTACATCTATGTGTTTTCCTCCTCTCTCTCTCTCTCTCTCTCTCTGTCTCTGTCTGTCTCTGACTGTCTTTCTCTGTCTTTGTCTCCTCTGTCTCTCTCTCTCTCTCTCTGTCTCTGTCTCTGTCTGTCTCTCTCTCTCTCTCTCTCTCTCTCTCTCTCTCTCTCTCTCTCTCTCTCTCTCTCTCTCTCTCTCTCTCTGCATCTCTCTCTCTCTCTGTCTCTGTCTGTCTCTGTCTGTCTTTCTCTGTCTTTGTCTCCTCTCTCTCTCTCTCTCTGTCTCTCCCTCTCTCTCTCTCTCTCTGTCTCTCTCTCTCTCTCTCTCTCTCTCTCTCTCTCTCTCTCTCTCTCTCTCTCTCTCTCTCTCTCTCTCTGTCTCTCTGTCTCTCTCCTAATAATGTTGTTCCTCTGAGCAGCAGCATCCCCAGTCACCTCCCAGAGGGACTAATTATGGCCGGAATTCAATTTACTTTCCTTCACAAATCAATGATTCCAACGTTGGTGGTTGGGTGGCAAACAAATTGATAGAGAGGAATAGATATTTAATTGTCAGTATTCAATTTGGCCTTGTGTTGTTAACCCCTTCAGCAATGGTGTTCTTTAGATCTGTTTGTTCTGTATAGGTAACTCATGTGGGTGGTGTTATTACAATGACTAGTGATTTCTAGTGATTTTCTCTGGTTCTTTTGTGGTTGCCTGCTCCACAACAGCCCTCAAATACAGCCTATCAGTTACTCTGGGGGTTTATTGGTAATTGCTGACAACATGTTAGAGACCAATATGCATATTTCAATCTGTAATGAAGCTCTCTGTCAAATGAGGCTGATAGATAGATGGCCAAGGTCTGTTGTGGTAGACAGCATGGCAGCATTAGTCTATTTTAAGTGCACTGTGTGGTGATTTTAAAAGGAAGTCAGCATTGTATCAGAACATTCATGCATCCTGCTCCATTTCAACCTCCCATATGTCTTTGGTCATCACTTGCTGAAGGATTTATATGAATAGAGGAATGGGACACACACAAGTTTCTATTCCTCTTTTCTCACAATACTCCTCACAACAGAACGATAGTAATGGAAGTATGGTGGAAGGATACAGGCTAGTTTGTTTGGTAGTAATGGAAGTATGGAGTAGGAATACATAGTAGTAGTCAGTCAGACCTGTCTGCAGCATGGTCTCCTTCAGCGTGGACTAATACTATCATCATGTTGCTTGTCAACGGTCATGTAGATCCAGAGCAGATGCAGGCTGCAGTATACAAGTGTCTCTTAGAAAGACAGAAAGTTTACTGTCTAGTGTGTGTGTGTAAAGTGTCCTGACACTAATTCCTGAGACTGCTCAGTAGAGGTCTTTCTTGTTGATTTTGCTCCCAACAGTTGCGTAATGATCTGGGCCAGAAGTACCCTCTAGCTCTCCCTCCCTATAACTCCCCTGCTTCACCAGATGGCTCTGTTAGATGGCAGAGGTGGTCCGTTTATTGGGATTGGAAATAAAAGGGAATTGGGGGAGAATACTTAAAAATTGTGAAATTGACCTAGTTTAGTTAGATACTTTTATTCATCTAACATTACTGTTGAGGTGTTGAGAATGAAATATCTTTGAACTAAGTGGTTGGCTGACTTGTATTGGGTTCTACTGCCCACAACCAATCTGGTATGAACACTGGAGCATGTGGAAGTGTAACAGGGCATGAACAGTCTCACTCAGTGCCTGCCTCCTCAACCTCAAGGAACTAGCTTTTTGGTTTGTTCGACATGGACTGCGTTTCAAATCACCTTGCAACATGTACTGATTATTATTTGTATTTAAGTCAGTAAGTCACAATTTACCCACAATACATCATGGTTTTGATGTTCTCAAACAAGGCCATTCTATTTTGAGGGGACACGTTCTTCTGTTAATGGAATGATCTCACAGTGAGACAAAGCAACACTTATGGTAGAGAGCTGACTCACTGAGACGCAACTGAACAATAATGCCACTGTGGTTTTAAACCCTGACACAAAATGCTCTGCTTGATTTGCCTTTCAGTTTCAAAGCACTTCGATTAGGATTGTGAGCTGAGTTTACATCCCAGGGTCCATATTTGAAAAGCTTCAGAGTAGGAGTGTTGATCTAGGATCAGTTTTTCCTTTTAGATCATATTGAGTCAGATTATATATACAGATCCTAGATCAGCACTCCTACTCAGAGGCACTTTGTGGATATGGGTCCAGGTACCTCCTCTCCATATATTCATATACATTAAGATGTAAGTTAAGACAAAACTGATCCTAGATCAGCACCCCTACTCTATAACTGTGTGAATACATGCCCAGAGAGGGATAGATTGAGGTTGGTTTCATGTACAAATGTCTCTATCCAGATGTCATTTGATACATAGTGGGCAGTGGAAGAGAAGGGATGGGTCTGTTCTGTTTTTCTTACTGCTTCTCTTCTCTTTGGGAGGTTGCCAATCTGCCATCACAATTTAACTAGAAACTTCAGGCTACAGTTTTCTTCCTTCTTATTTGGAGGCTAATCGCGATAGAAATAAATGCACATGCAATCAGAAAGCCTGTGTGTGATTCTCCTAACCTTGTTAGTCATAGGCAGATGAAGAGGCCTCCATTGATTCCACACAACAATGTGGATTGATACACACACACACACACTCTAGGGATTGCTTTACAACCATGAATATTTATCAATGAGTCAGTCTGTCTGCATGTGGAGAAATGTTAATAATCTGCATTAGCATCATGTTTTCACTGCAGCATGATGATGATGATGGTGATTGTATGTGTGTTTTGCTTTGATCTCTACAGAGATGAACAAAACATTATGATAGCCTCTAACTACACAGTTCTCCAGGGTTGATGCCTAACTACACAGTTCTCCAGGGTTGATGCCTAACTACACAGTTCTCCAGGGTTGATGCCTAACTACACAGTTCTCCAGGGTTGATGCCTAACTACACAGTTCTCCAGGGTTGATGCCTAACTATACAGTTCTCCAGGGTTGATGCCTAACTACACAGTTCTCCAGGGTTGATGCCTAACTACACAGTTCTCCAGGGTTGATGCCTAACTACACAGTTCTCCAGGGTTGATGCCTAACTACACAGTTCTCCAGGGTTGATGCCTAACTACACAGTTCTCCAGGGTTGATGCCTAACTACACAGTTCTCCAGGGTTGATGCCTAACTACACAGTTCTCCAGGGTTGATGCCTAACTACACAGTTCTCCAGGGTTGATGCCTAACTATACAGTTCTCCAGGGTTGATGCCTAACTATACAGTTCTCCAGGGTTGATGCCTAACTATACAGTTCTCCAGGGTTGATGCCTAACTACACAGTTCTCCAGGGTTGATGCCTAACTATACAGTTCTCCAGGGTTGATGCCTAACTATACAGTTCTCCAGGGTTGATGCCTAACTATACAGTTCTCCAGGGTTGATGCCTAACTATACAGTTCTCCAGGGTTGATGCCTAACTATACAGTTCTCCAGGGTTGATGCCTAACTACACAGTTCTCCAGGGTTGATGCCTAACTATACAGTTCTCCAGGGTTGATGCCTAACTACACAGTTCTCCAGGGTTGATGCCTAACTACACAGTTCTCCAGGGTTGATGCCTAACTACACAGTTCTCCAGGGTTGATGCCTAACTACATAGTTCTCCAGGGTTGATGCCTAACTATACAGTTCTCCAGGGTTGATGCCTAACTACACAGTTCTCCAGGGTTGATGCCTAACTATACAGTTCTCCAGGGTTGATGCCTAACTACACAGTTCTCCAGGGTTGATGCCTAACTACACAGTTCTCCAGGGTTGATGCCTAACTATACAGTTCTCCAGGGTTGATGCCTAACTATACAGTTCTCCAGGGTTGATGCCTAACTATACAGTTCTCCAGGGTTGATGCCTAACTACACAGTTCTCCAGGGTTGATGCCTAACTACACAGTTCTCCAGGGTTGATACCTAACTACATAGTTCTCCAGGGTTGATGCCTAACTATATAATTCTCCAGGGTTGATGCCTAACTATACAGTTCTCCAGGGTTGATGCCTAACTACACAGTTCTCCAGGGTTGATGCCTAACTATACAGTTCTCCAGGGTTGATACCTAACTACACAGTTCTCCAGGGTTGATGCCTAACTATACAGTTCTCCAGGGTTGATACCTAACTATACAGTTCTCCAGGGTTGATGCCTAACTATACAGTTCTCCAGGGTTGATGCCTAACTATACAGTTCTCCAGGGTTGATGCCTAACTATACAGTTCTCCAGGGTTGATGCCTAACTATACAGTTCTCCAGGGTTGATGCCTAACTATACAGTTCTCCAGGGTTGATGCCTAACTATACAGTTCTCCAGGGTTGATACCTAACTACACAGTTCTCCAGGGTTGATGCCTAACTATACAGTTCTCCAGGGTTGATGCCTAACTATATAATTCTCCAGGGTTGATGCCTAACTATACAGTTCTCCAGGGTTGATGCCTAACTACACAGTTCTCCAGGGTTGATGCCTAACTACACAGTTCTCCAGGGTTGATGCCTAACTATACAGTTCTCCAGGGTTGATGCCTAACTATACAGTTCTCCAGGGTTGATGCCTAACTACACAGTTCTCCAGGGTTGATACCTAACTATACAGTTCTCCAGGGTTGATGCCTAACTATACAGTTCTCCAGGGTTGATGCCTAACTACACAGTTCTCCAGGGTTGATGCCTAACTACACAGTTCTCCAGGGTTGATGCCTAACTACATAGTTCTCCAGGGTTGATGCCTAACTATACAGTTCTCCAGGGTTGATGCCTAACTATACAGTTCTCCAGGATTGATACCTAACTATACAGTTCTCCAGGGTTGATGCCTAACTATACAGTTCTCCAGGGTTGATGCCTAACTACACAGTTCTCCAGGGTTGATGCCTAACTACACATTTCTCCAGGGTTGATGCCTTACTACATAGTTCTCCAGGGTTGATGCCTAACTATACAGTTCTCCAGGGTTGATGCCTAACTACACAGTTCTCCAGGGTTGATGCCTAACTACACAGTTCTCCAGGGTTGATGCCTAACTACATAGTTCTCCAGGGTTGATGCCTAACTATACAGTTCTCCAGGGTTGATGCCTAACTACACAGTTCTCCAGGGTTGATGCCTAACTATACAGTTCTCCAGGGTTGATGCCTAACTATACAGTTCTCCAGGGTTGATGCCTAACTATACAGTTCTCCAGGGTTGATGCCTAACTATACAGTTCTCCAGGGTTGATGCCTAACTATACAGTTCTCCAGGGTTGATGCCTAACTACATAGTTCTCCAGGGTTGATGCCTAACTACACAGTTCTCCAGGGTTGATGCCTAACTATACAGTTCTCCAGGGTTGATGCCTAACTATACAGTTCTCCAGGGTTGATGCCTAACTATACAGTTCTCCAGGGTTGATGCCTAACTATACAGTTCTCCAGGGTTGATGCCTAACTACACAGTTCTCCAGGGTTGATGCCTAACTACACAGTTCTCCAGGGTTGATACCTAACTACATTGTTCTCCAGGGTTGATGCCTAACTATACAGTTCTCCAGGGTTGATGCCTAACTACACAGTTCTCCAGGGTTGATGTCTAACTATATAATTCTCCAGGGTTGATGCCTAACTATACAGTTCTCCAGGGTTGATGCCTAACTACACAGTTCTCCAGGGTTGATGCCTAACTATACAGTTCTCCAGGGTTGATACCTAACTACACAGTTCTCCAGGGTTGATGCCTAACTATACAGTTCTCCAGGGTTGATGCCTAACTATACAGTTCTCCAGGGTTGATGCCTAACTATACAGTTCTCCAGGGTTGATGCCTAACTATACAGTTCTCCAGGGTTGATGCCTAACTATACAGTTCTCCAGGGTTGATGCCTAACTATACAGTTCTCCAGGGTTGATGCCTAACTACACAGTTCTCCAGGGTTGATACCTAACTACACAGTTATCCAGGGTTGATGCCTAACTATACAGTTCTCTAGGGTTGATGCCTAACTATATAATTCTCCAGGGTTGATGCCTAACTATACAGTTCTCCAGGGTTGATGCCTAACTACACAGTTCTCCAGGGTTGATGCCTAACTACACAGTTCTCCAGGGTTGATGCCTAACTATACAGTTCTCCAGGGTTGATACCTAACTATACAGTTCTCCAGGGTTGATGCCTAACTACACAGTTCTCCAGGGTTGATACCTAACTATACAGTTCTCCAGGGTTGATGCCTAACTACACAGTTCTCCAGGGTTGATGCCTAACTACACAGTTCTCCAGGGTTGATGCCTAACTACATAGTTCTCCAGGGTTGATGCCTAACTATACAGTTCTCCAGGGTTGATGCCTAACTATACAGTTCTCCAGGATTGATACCTAACTATACAGTTCTCCAGGGTTGATGCCTAACTATACAGTTCTCCAGGGTTGATGCCTAACTACACAGTTCTCCAGGGTTGATGCCTAACTACACAGTTCTCCAGGGTTGAGGCCTAACTACATAGTTCTCCAGGGTTGAGGCCTAACTATACAGTTCTCCAGGGTTGATGCCTAACTACACAGTTCTCCAGGGTTGATGCCTAACTACACAGTTCTCCAGGGTTGATGCCTAACTACATAGTTCTCCAGGGTTGATGCCTAACTATACAGTTCTCCAGGGTTGATGCCTAACTACACAGTTCTCCAGGGTTGATGCCTAACTATACAGTTCTCCAGGGTTGATGCCTAACTATACAGTTCTCCAGGGTTGATGCCTAACTATACAGTTCTCCAGGGTTGATGCCTAACTATACAGTTCTCCAGGGTTGATGCCTAACTATACAGTTCTCCAGGGTTGATGCCTAACTATACAGTTCTCCAGGGTTGATGCCTAACTATACAGTTCTCCAGGGTTGATGCCTAACTATATAGTTCTCCAGGGTTGATGCCTAACTACACAGTTCTCCAGGGTTGATGCCTAACTATACAGTTCTCCAGGGTTGATGCCTAACTATACAGTTCTCCAGGGTTGATGCCTAACTATACAGTTCTCCAGGGTTGATGCCTAACTATACAGTTCTCCAGGGTTGATGCCTAACTATACAGTTCTCCAGGGTTGATGCCTAACTACACAGTTCTCCAGGGTTGATGCCTAACTACACAGTTCTCCAGGGTTGATGCCTAACTATACAGTTCTCCAGGGTTGATGCCTAACTACACAGTTCTCCAGGGTTGATGCCTAACTACACAGTTCTCCAGGGTTGATGCCTAACTACACAGTTCTCCAGGGTTGATGCCTAACTATACAGTTCTCCAGGGTTGATGCCTAACTATACAGTTCTCCAGGGTTGATGCCTAACTATACAGTTCTCCAGGGTTGATGCCTAACTATACAGTTCTCCAGGGTTGATGCCTAACTATACAGTTCTCCAGGGTTGATGCCTAACTATACAGTTCTCCAGGGTTGATGCCTAACTATACAGTTCTCCAGGGTTGATGCCTAACTACACAGTTCTCCAGGGTTGATGCCTAACTACACAGTTCTCCAGGGTTGATGACATTGTAGATGGAGTGTGTGTTTAGCATCTTATGGCCAACATTGAGGATGTGTGCAAGGGGCTGGCAGCCTGCCACTCAGGTTTCTGCTCTCAGATTGTGATACACACACCAGTCAGTTCTCTGCTTTCAGCGTGTGATGCGGTTGGTCGGAGCTAGGATGTTTTGTTTAGGGTCACCATACCGGGGGGATTTAAAAGGAGAGTATGTCATTATGCAAATCTTGATTAAAAACAAACCATCCAGATTATGGTAGACTGCTGAGATACAGAGGGTTCACTTGTATTTGACCTTTAAGCTCTCTCATCTCTTTATTCATGCTGCACACGCTCTCACTTTAATCTTCTGGGTGAGGGGAGTATGAGTTACGTCTCTGTGTGTACAGGTTAGGATAAGTAGTATCTGATCTTCACTGAGTAATATTCACAGCATAGGCTGGTGATGAATCACAACATGGTGATAATACAAGACATCTATTTCTGACTTTACACTCCATTAGTGTCTGAAAACAGATAGATCTGATACGTCTCAACACACCCACACATGACATCAGACAGGCAGGTATCTTGACGAGAATTGACGTTATTGGGAGATTGTGATGTAAGTATTTTCCTTCACTCTGACAGGACATATCCAGGATGTTTGTGTTGAGGACTGGAGTTCAGGGCCCATATTCATAAATCATCTCAAAGTATGAATGCTGATCTAGGATTAGGCCATCGCTGTCTTATTCATTATGATCTGAAAGACAAAACGTATCTTTCTGAATATGGGCCCTCTGCTGTGTTCATCTCATCTGTATGGGCCGTGGTCTCCCTGTCCAGTCTGTCCCTGGTGGAAAACGTTCTGCTGTGTTCATCTCATCTGTATGGCCGTGGTCTCCCTGTCCAGTCTGTCCCTGGTGGAAAACGTTCTGCTGTGTTCATCTCATCTGTATGGGCCGTGGTCTCCCTGTCCAGTCTGTCCCTGGTGGAAAACGTTCTGCTGTGTTCATCTCATCTGTATGGTCAGCGGTTGCCTCCCATCCCCTTGCTACATCTAAACAGGCGTGTATTAAGCCTGTATTTGACAGGAGGAACAGCCGTAGAAGCTAACAGGCGCAGGGCTTACAGAGAGATGTGTCTGTATAGGCCTCTCCCAGAATCCTATTCCAATCCCTATCTAGTTTGTCTGGGACGTCAAGGTTGATGTGTCGAACTGAAAACTTTACCGCTATCTAGTCAGTGTGAGTTGTTAACATTGAAAAGTTGTTAACTTAACCAGTATGCAAGGCCGTCACACCATGCCACCAGCTGTGTTTAGGCCTTGCTCCACTTGATCAATTGTTTCTACATTTTACGAACTTGAATCATGCTTTTATACTGTCCAAACTTGGATGAGATTAGCGTGATGATGAAATAATACAATTCCTTAATCCACAGTGGGGATTTAATAACTGGCTCTGACCCTGTCTGTTCTCTTGTTCCAGGTTATTCTGGTATCTGCCAATAAGCTCACACGCTACATCGAGCCCTGTCAGCTGACTGATGAGTTCGGAGGAAGTTTGGTGTATGATCACATGGACTGGCTGAACAAAAGACTGGTAAGCCTAGCCACCATTTTAAAGGGATACTTCAGGATTTTGGCAATGAGGCCCTTTTATCTAGTTCCCCAGAGTCCATTTGTATGTCTCTATGTCCAGTATGAAGGAAGTTGGAGGTAGTTTTGTGAGCAAATGCACTGTGACTGTGTACAATAGCACACATTTGGACATCACATTTGAATCCTACAGATGAAAATGTATATAACAATGACATTATGCAGGGTTGGGGTCAATTCCAGTCAATTCAGGAAGTACACTGAAATTCTCTTCCATGCTTTTCAATGAGGAAAATGTGGAATTTGAATATGGTTTACTTCCTGAGTTTAAATGGAATTCACCCCAATCCTGTTGTTATGTGACAAACATGCATGTACATTGTTACTCATTTGTTTTTCCTCAGGTCTTTGAGAAGTTTACCAAAGAGTCCACATCCCTTCTAGATGAACTGGTGGTCATCAACGAGAGTGAGAAAAGCAACCAATTAGACAAAGAAAGGTATTGACTATATCTATTTTTGCTCTAAGTATCCATGATTGAGGAAAGGGAATTGAACACACAGGCCAGTAAACACATTGCTTACTTATCTTTCTCCCAGGCCACCAGATAGTAACTTCCTACCATCGCTTGATCCTGAAACAGTTCTACAAACCGGTAATTATACCAATCTTTGTGCACAAGTCATTGTTAATACAAATAGCTGAATCCAGGTAGCCTAGCTGGTAGAGCTGTGTGTTTCTAAACCAGTCTGAACTCCATTTCAGTTGAATGGTACAGGATGCAGAGATGGTGCACGCCACCAGCAGAGAAGACATTTTCCACTCTGCATAACCATTCATTAAACAGACTCCTAGTGTGCGTCCCAAAAGGCACCCTTTTGGGACGTAGACCCAGTAATTTTATTTGCAGGCCTAGTGGCGAGTAGTGTGTCACTTGAACGGTTTTACTACAGTGAAAATATTTACCCATTCAGAGGAAGGCCAGAGCAGAGCTGTCGTGAGCCCAAATGGCACCCTGTTCCCTTCATAGTGCACTATGTCTGACCAGGGCCAAGTACTGCACTATAAAGAGAATAGGGTGTTCTATGGGACATAACCCTGGAAGGCCAGCACATGCAGAGCTGTCCCAATAAAAGGAGCTTTGTCTGGTGGTTGGGGAATGGACGGTCAGCCCAACGCGTCTCTGGTACTGTGCTTCCCACAGAAGAACTCACTCTGTATGTGTCCCAAATTGCATCCTATTCCCTACATAGTGCACTACTTTTGACCAGAAACCCATGGGCCTTTGCTAAAAGTAGTGCATCATATTGAGAATAGGGTGCAATTTGGGATACTTCCTACACAACGCCTGATACTCTCTCTCTTTCTCACTCGCTCTCTGAGCGAATGTCTTGCGTAATGAAGAAGAGGGCTTGGGCTGCCCTGTCACTCTTGTTTGTGTTGTTACAGGCACAACAGACAGGCTAGGAGATACAGCGTGAGATAGAATAAGAGCATGATATAAGAACAATACTCTGTCCTATTTGTTATGTGCTATTATCGAAGAACGTACTTGGAAGGCTTTCCAGTGTAATTAATCTCTGTTTAAAGAGGTTGGGGTGCTGTTGATGTTGGTATTATGAATAAATGAATACCAATCTTTCCCCCGAAGTACTACTCCACAATAATGCACCTCTGAAATGTATATTGCAACTTAATGGCTGACAAGGAGGAACTTGCTGTCGTCTACATTCTGTACTGTAGTACACATTTCTTTCTCTCTCTGGCTGTCTGTCTCTCTCTCTCGTCTGTCTGTCTGTCTGTCTCTCTCTCTCGTCTGTCTGGCTGTCTGTCTCTCTCTCTCTCTGGCTGTCTGTCTCTCTCTCTCTCTGGCTGTCTCTCTCTCTCTCTCTCTGGCTGTCTCTGTCTCTCTCTCTGGCTGGCTCTCTCTCTCTGGCTGTCTCTCTCTGGCTCTCTCTCTCTCTGGCTCTCTCTCTCTCTGGCTCTCTCTCTCTCTGGCTCTCTCTCTCTCTGGCTCTCTCTCTCTCTGGCTCTCTCTCTCTCTGGCTCTCTCTCTCTCTGGCTCTCTCTCTCTCTGGCTGTCTCTGTCTCTCTCTCTGGCTCTCTCTCTCTCTGGCTCTCTCTCTCTCTGGCTCTCTCTCTCTCTGGCTCTCTCTCTCTCTGGCTCTCTCTCTCTCTGGCTCTCTCTCTCTCTGGCTCTCTCTCTCTCTGGCTGTCTCGCTCTCACACATATATACATATATATATATTTCTCTCACTACCATTCCCCCTATGACCATCCCCATCTCCTCTCTCCCCTTCAGGTCATGAGTTGCTGTCAGAGCTGCAGCAGCGGAGGTTTAATGGGTCAGAGGGAGGTGGTGTGGCCTGGTCCCCCATGGATGACGAGCTACTGGCCCAGCCACAGGTACAATAGAATAACTGCATTTTTCCCAGAGGGAACTTCAGTTATGGCAAGTCGGATAAGATGTAAAGATGTATAGTAAACATATAACATCAAAATTCACACATAACATACAAATACTATACAAGATAAACTATTATTTCAGGTCATGAAGCTGCTGGACTCCCTCAGGGAACAGTACACTAAGTACCAGGAGGTGTGTCGCCAACGCAGCAAACGATCCCAGCTGGAGGAGATACAGACCAAGGTCATGCAGGTACTGCACACACACTGCCCTATGATATCACAGTCTGCACACGAGCTGGTCACTGCACACACACTGCCCTATGATATCACAGTCTGCACACGAGCTGGTCACTGCACGCACACTGCCCTATGATATCACACTCTGCACACGAGCTGGTCACTGCACACACACTGCCCTATGATATCACAGTCTGCACACGAGCTGGTCACTGCACACACACTGCCCTGATATCACAGTCTGCACACGAGTTGGTCACTGCACACACACTGCCCTATGATATCACAGTCTGCACACGAGCTGGTCACTGCACACACACTGCCCTATGATATCACACTCTGCACACGAGCTGGTCACTGCACACACACTGCCCTGATATCACAGTCTGCACACGAGCTGGTCACTGCACACACACTGCCCTATGATATCACAGTCTGCACACGAGCTGGTCACTGCACACACACTGCCCTGATATCACAGTCTGCACACGAGCTGGTCACTGCACACACACTGCCCTATGATATCACAGTCTGCACACGAGCTGGTCACTGCACACACACTGCCCTGATATCACAGTCTGCACACGAGCTGGTCACTGCACACACACTGCCCTATGATATCACAGTCTGCACACGAGCTGGTCACTGCACACACACTGCCCTGATATCACAGTCTGCACACGAGCTGGTCACTGCACACACACTGCCCTGATATCACAGTCTGCACACGAGCTGGTCACTGCACACACACTGCCCTATGATATCACACTCTGCACACGAGCTGGTCACTGCACACACACTGCCCTATGATATCACAGTCTGCACACGAGCTGGTCACTGCACACACACTGCCCTATGATATCACAGTCTGCACACGAGCTGGTCACTGCACACACACTGCCCTGATATCACACTCTGCACACGAGCTGGTCACTGCACACACACTGCCCTATGATATCACAGTCTGGATACACACTGAACACACACTACACACACACCAACATACTACACACACCCAAACACACTGCACAATGCCAACATCATCAACACCTGCCTAGTGCCCTACACACACTGCCCTAACAGCACCAAAACACCAGCATGGTGAAATACTGATGCCAGGATTCAAACCAATGCAGATTACAGACATCGCACTGCCTTGACTTTAGCCCAATACCTTCAACAACAGCAGCCTAGTGACCAGACTGAGAGACACGTGAAGAATAAAGCTTCTCTTTTGCCCATTGTGTTCTGCACTTTGTCTCAGAGAGGTTTACAAGCTACACACCCACAGGATTACATGAGGACCATTTCACCAGGAGGACCCAGTGGTTGTTAGACTCAGAGGCTAGTGTAGGAGCGCCTGATTCAACATAACTTGATTTTCTTCTTCGGTGGAGTATTTCAAGCCAGTCCCCGGTGATAAATTGTCGTAGCCCTTTACACTCGTCACCATATAGGGTTTGAACATTTGGACACTGATAAGCGTCTAAATTGGAACGCAGTGACTGTACAGTGACATGCTATACATGACATCAGAGGTCAGGGTCTCTGTTTCACAGCTCTGTATGGGTTTTGACGACAGACATTCTGAACTTGAACACAACGCGTGACAAAAAGCTGCCCTCATCCCTCCCGCTAATTGGGCAACTTTTTTCACATTTTTGTGAGGGAAATGCTGTAAATTACGAGTACTCTATGTATTTTGAAAGATGATACGTTGAGGATTATAATAAATACCACTTTGATGTCATACAAGCAAGCCAAAAGTGCACCTCATATTTCCATATCATAAAACTTGTGTATACACTGAATATACCAAACATTAGGAACACCTTCCTAATATTGAGTTGCAAAACCCCCTCCACCTTTTGCCCTCAGAACAGACTCAATACATCGGGGCATGGACTCTACAAGGTGTCAAGAGCGTTCCACAGAGATGCTGGTCCATGTTGACTCCAATGCTTCCCACAGTTGTGTCAAGTTAGCTAGATGCCCTTTGGGTGGTGGACTGCTCTTGATACACGCAGGAAACTGTTGAGCATAAAAAACCCAGCAGCGTTACAGTTCTTGACACAAACTGGTGCACCTGGCACCTACTACCATACCCTGTTCAAAGGCACTTAAATATTTTGTCTTGCCAATTCACCCTTGTATCAAGGCTTAAAAATCCTTCATCCCATCTCCTCCCCTTCATCTACACTGATTTTGAAGTGGATTTAACAAGTGACATCAATAAGGAATCAGCTTTCACATGGATTCACCTGGTCAGTCTATGTCATAGAAAGAGCATGTGTTCTTAATGTTTTGTTTACTCGGTTATACAAAATCACTATGTTTGATGTTCAGTTACAAGATGACATGGTGTTATACCCAGGGTTGTCCTGAACACAAGGAGCCTGTTTGTTGTTTTGGGAAGAAAACCACGCATCAGAATGCACTCATGACTCCGTTCTATGTACACCAAAATGACCATCTGCTTCTCTGAATTGCCTTGTGAAAGCCTAACACTGTAAGATCGTATTTTATAATTTAGCTAGTCATGTTGGCAATAGAATAAGCTTTCCAATTATGCCCACCTGACCCGATTGCAATTTATGATGGACCGTTCTTGGATATTGCATAAACATCAACAGTAATTGTGTAAAGGCGGGGATGCAGGGCTGTGTGTTCCTCAATGGCACGAGAGCTCAAAAAAGCACCTCATAATTGAGTTAGAAAAGTGCATTGAAATTACTTAGGAACTGTGCACACTTTGGAGAGGTGTATGGCCACTTTAAAACACCAGTTAGACCTCTCACTCAAACGCTTGTCATTTTATTGCACCTAGCCGATGCACCTGGATACATTCATGTAAAATGCACATAAAATCAACATTGTAATGTTTGGATTCAGTCTTGTCAGGTGAACTGTTGTGTCCTCACCTTCAGTCTAATAATTGTCCCATATCTAGTGGGCCCTGGTCAAAAGTAGTGCACTTTTGACCAGGGAAAAGATAGTGATTTGAGACAAAGCCAGGATGAGCAGTCAGCACACATGGCTACATCTCAGCACACTTCCTCCTTGGCAGCTGGCACTACCTCATTTCCTGTCTGTAACCATGAAGGGAAAATGCCTTTTCTCCCATTGGCCGATAGATTTAACTCTACTTTAGCATCTAAAACAGTCGTTCTCCGTACTCCGTCATGTGCAACTGATCATTTAACCTATGTTCTTACTATTCTTCCCATATAGGCTACCACCTGTCGATTTGCCTGAAACCCTTAGGGGTACTAGTGCCCCAGGCTGAGAACCGCTGATCTAAAGATGTCCGCATTTTGAATGTTTTCCAGTGCAAAAGGAAGTTATAAGGAAGTGAACAGATCCTTAGATGTGATGTGATGTGTTCCATGGAATGGATGGATTCTATTTTAGATTCTAGATCCTAACGGAATGAGCAGTCTGTTGCTATGGGGATGAAGATGTTGTTCAGTAGGATGATGGATTAGTTTGACTAGGGGGGTTTGGCCTAGTTCTTATCTGCTGGGAGTAGAGATGTAGTGCTGTGTAGCGAGGGGGAGTAGTTTGTAAGCTGTATTTCTCCGAGCTATATAGGAGACCGGCGGGAGAATTGCTTAGCAAGGCTAAAGGATGATGCCGAAAACCTCTCTGTCAAACTCAACACACAACCATTTTATCATCCCTCTTTCAATGTTCAGTGGATTCTAACACCTCTTCTTGATCCTCCTTAAATAATGCTGTATTTGAACCAGATGTTGAATTAGGTTTATCATGTTATCCTTATCTTGTCCTGGGATGTCAGTTTCAAGTAGACACACACAGAAAACATTAGTACAATATATCGTGAACAATATTTACTTTATAGGTAACTTGGCATAATATATTGCTGTGCTAACACATGGTACACTGTTTTAACAATGAGCCTCATTATACAACATTTTAAATGCCAATACATGCTTTATATGTGTTGTCACCTGCTAGCTTTTAAGTAGTGTTACCCGATTGAAACCCACACTGATTTAAAAAAAATTAAACCAATTAGGGACCTCTGATACCTGGAAGGTATTTCATTGGTCGGCCTGGGGGAAGTGATGAAGCGTTTATCAATGATTGTGTCCAATCATGTGTTAATGGGGTCTCTCTTGTTGCTATGCAGGTTGTGAATTGGCTGGAGGGGCCTGGCACAGAGCAGCTCCGAACACAGTGGGGGATCGGAGATTCTATCAGGGCCTCCCAGGCCCTACAGCAGAAACACGAGGAGATGGAAAGCCAACACAGCGTAAGGACAGAATAAAACAACACACACTACAGACACAATAGACACAAAACAGACACAACACAACATAATACGAAACCACACAACTCAAGACACATAGTTGGCCAGAAGACACAACCCATCCAAACAGCAGAAACACAAGGAGATAGAGAGCAAACACAGCGTAAGGACACCACAGACACGATAACACCACAGACACAGCTCTGTTACACCACTCATTGTTCAGTGTTCATGCTCACAGAGAAGAGTTGTGGAGATAGATAGCTGCTAGTTCTCTCTCGTGCTCTCTGCAGTAGAAGTACATGTCTGGAGTGTCTTGAAGATCCCAATAATTAGGTCACTGAATATAATTATGGATTTAGATTGTTAGGACGAATGTGTTAGCTGCCAGGAGACTGTAGTGAAGGCACTTGGCAGAAGACATAGTGTTCTGTAACTGCTTTTCATAGATCAGTACTCTCTGGGCTGAGAAGCGGGGACAAAGCGGTACTAGACTAAAACTATGGAATAAAACTGATGTAGGTAAACCATTGACGTAAATAAGGTACAATGTTTACATCTGGAAAAGGTTTGTGTGATTTCACTAACAAAATAACAGCTGGCATTAGTATTTTCCTGCTCAATCACCAGAGGCAGTCCAGGCCAGGAAGTGACTGCAGCAGCAACAGCTGTGGGGTGTAACTAATGTCTCTCCTGGCTGGGTTTATATCAAAGACCCTGATGAATCATTGCTCTGGGCTGGAGCGTGCCCTGTTGACCGGAACAGAGAAAGCTAGCCAGGGTGAATGGAAGGCTAAAGCCAGAGCGAGGTCAAAGCTAAGATTGACGATTAGGCTAGAGACAGAGACACACCGGCAGAGAGCGACACCAACACCGGCAGAGAGCGACACCCACACCGGCAGAGAGCGACACCCACACCGGCAGAGAGCGACACCAACACCGGCAGAGAGCGACACCAACACCGGCAGAGAGCGACACCAACACCGGCAGAGAGCGACACCCACACCGGCAGAGAGCGACACCCACACCGGCAGAGAGCGACACCCACACCGGCAGAGAGCGACACCCACACCGGCAGAGAGCGACACCCACACCGGCAGAGAGCGACACCCACACCGGCAGAGAGCGACACCCACACCGGCAGAGAGCGACACCCACACCGGCAGAGAGCGACACCCACACTGGCAGAGAGCGACACCCACACCGGCAGAGAGCGACACCCACACCGGCAGAAAGAGAGAGCCTTGTTGTGGTGTTATATCCCACAGCCTTCAGCAGGTGGAGCTATTGATCAGAAATGTTAAGTGTTCTCTAAGTAATAATGACAGTACAAAAGCATTCAACTCAATTACTGTACACAGTAGGTCTGAACTGAACATTAACAGCTGTCATACAGAACCAATTTGTATGGTTAGTATACAGTATTAGCACAACCTTCTGTGTTTGCTGGTATGAATTGTGACTCCACAAAATAAGTTCCCTCACAGGAAAATAAGTTATTTGTTTTGTAGTGTCTGACTCTTCTGCTCTGTAATAACGCATGTGTTATTGGTTGTGTATATACATGATTGCTTGCTGTGTATGATAATGTGTTATTGGTTGTGTATATACAGGATTGCTTGCTGTGTATGATAATGTGTTATTGGTTGTGTATATACAGGATTGCTTGCTGTGTATGATAATGTGTTATTGGTTGTGTATATATATACATGATTGCTTGCTGTGTATGATAATGTGTTATTGGTTGTGTATATATACATGATTGCTTGCTGTGTATGATAATGTGTTATTGGTTGTGTATATATACATGATTGCTTGCTGTGTATGATAATGTCTTATTGGTTGTGTATATACAAGATTGCTTGCTGTGTATGATAATGTCTTATTGGTTGTTTATTTCCTGGAATGGTTTGCAGTGTAATAATGTGTGTGTTATTGGTTGTGTATCCACAGGAGTGGTTTGCTGTGTACGTGGAGCTGAACCAGCAGATAGCAGCGTTGCTGAGTGCTGGAGACGAGGAGGACCTAGTGGAGCTGAAGGGTCTACAGCAGCAGCTCAGTGATGTCTGTTACAGACAGGCCAGCCAACTGGAGTCCAGGCAGAACGTACTGCAGTCAGCACACGAGTTCCACGGCACCGCGCAGGATGTATGTTTCATGGATGAATTCATTGATTGATTGAATTTATTTGATAATAGCAAAATACCTCAAGAGCGACAGTGATTCTTACTCTAAATCACCAAGTCAGTACCTAGGGCCAGTCCCTTGACATTTGTGTACTGTAGATCGATATGTGAAAGCAATATGGCAACAATCAGATGGCAAGATGGAGCTACCACCACCCATATTGCTTACACTTATCAAGTCCTCCAATCTACATAAGGGCCTAGGGGTGAAGGAGTGGGGGTTGATTTGGGATTCAATCATAACAATATAGACTAACTGTATGGACTACAGCTTTGTGTTGCCTTTGTACTAACGCCCCAGTTTACCCTCCCAGCTGTCCCAGCAACTGGATGGTCTACTGGGCATGCTCTGTGCAGACGTGGCCCCCACTGACGGGGCTGCCATCCAACAAACACTCAAACACCTCGAGGAGAAACTCAAGAGTGTTGGTAAGTACTATACTATTCATTTTTGTAATGTTATTATTAATTTATCATTATTTTTAAAAGAAACAAACTCTGTCTTATTTACAGTTGAAGTCGGAAGTTTACATACACCTTAGCCAAATACATTTAAACTCAGTTTTTCACAATTCCTGACATTTAATCCTAGTAAAAATTCCCTGTCTTAGGTCAGTTAGGATCACCACTTTATTTTAAGAATGTGATATGTCAGAATAATAGTAGAGAGAATGATTTATTTCAGCTTTTATTTATTTCATCACATTCCCAGTGGGTCAGAAGTTTACATACACTCAATTAGTATTTGGTAGCATTGCCTTTAAATTGTTTAACTTGGGTCAAATGTTTCGGGTAGCCTTCTACAAGCTTCCCACAATAAGTTGGGTGAATTTTGGCCCATTCCTCCTGACAGAGTTGGTGTAACTGAGTCAGGTTTGTAGGCCTCCTTGCTCGCACACGCTTTTTCAGTTCTGCCCACAAATTTTCTATAGGATTGAGGTCAGGGCTTTGTGATGGCCACTCCAATACCTTGACTTTGTTGTCCTTAAGCCATTTTGCCACAACTTTGGAAGTATGCTTGGGGTCATTGTCCCTTTGGAAGACCCATTTGCGACCAAGATTTAACTTCCTGACTGATGTCTTGAGATGTTGCTTTAATATATCCATATCATTTTCCTCCCTCATGATGCCATCTATTTTGTGAAGTGCACCAGTCCCTCCTGCAGCAAAGCACCCCCACAACATGATGCTGCCACCCTCGTGCTTCACGGTTGGGATGGTGTTCTTTGGCTTGCAAGCATCCCCCTTTTTCCTCCAAACAAAACGATGGTCGTTATGGCCAAACAGTTCTATTTTTGTTTCATCAGACCAGAGGACATTTCTCCAAAAAGTACGATCTTTGTCCCCATGTGCAGTTGCAAACCATAGTCTGTCTTTTTTTTATGACGGTTTTGGAGCAGTGGCTTCTTCCTTGCTGAGCGGCCTTTCGGGTTATGCCGATATTGGACTCGTTTTACTGTGGATATAGATACTTTTGTACCTGTTTCCTCCAGCATCTTCACAAGGTCCTTTGCTGTTGTTCTGGGATTGATTTGCACTTTTCGCACCAAAGTACGTTCATCTCTAGGAGACAGAACGAGTCTCCTTCCTGAGCGGTATGATGGCTGCGTGGTCCCATGGTGTTTATACTTGCGTACTATTGTTTGTACAGATGAACGTGGTACCTTCAGGCATTTGGAAATTGCTCCCAAGGATGAACCAGACTTGTGGAGGTCTACCAGTTTTTTTTCTGAGGTCTTGGCTGTTTTCTTTTGATTTTCCCTTGATGTCAAGCAAAGAGGCACTGAGTTTGAAGGTAGGCCTTGAAATACATCCACAGGTACACTTCCAATTGACTCAAATTATGTCAATTAGCCTATCAGAAGCTTCTAAAGCCATGACATAATTTTCTGGAATTTTCCAAGCTGTTTAAAGGCACAGTCAACTTAGTGTATGTAAACTTCTGACCCACTGGAATTGTGAGAATGTGAGTTATAAGTGAAATAATCTGTCTGTAAACAATTGTTGGAAACGTGACCTGTGTCATGCACAAAGTAGATGTCCTAACCGACAAACTATCGTTTGTTAACAAGAAATTTGTGGAGTGGTTGAAAAACGAGTTTTAATGACTCCAACCTAAGTGTATGTAAACTTCCAACTTCAACTGTAGATGGATAACTGCAAGAATAAGATTTGGTTAGAATATTTTATAACTATCAGTAGTGTTAGTTTGGTTATTGAGGAATATTCTCTGCTGTGATGCTCTGTCCAGAGGGATCCCTGGCAGGCCTGAGGGAGAAAGGTCAGGTCGTGATGGATCAGATGTCCAACCAGACAACCTGGTCCTATGGGAAGGACGTGCCCATTGAGAACAAAGAAAACATTGATCATATCCAAGGAGTTATGGAGGACATGCAACTCCGGAAACAAAGGTTTGCCCAGCTGTCTTTTTTCCTGAGCGGGCAGGGCTGCAGCTGCTCCAGATAATGCTGAAGTTGTTTACAAAGCTTCCACGAGTCAGACAATTTCTGGAATATCATAGAATTTTGGCTGTTGCCATGGATATTGACATGGAAATGACCATTGTCATGTTTTAAGAGTGTTTTGGTTCTGTCTAGATGTGAAGACATGGTGGATGTGAGGAGACTGAAGATGCTTCAGATGGTCCAGCTTTTCAAGTGTGAGGAAGATGCATCACAGGTCAGTCTATGGACCTTCCCTTCTTCATCTCTGTCAGTCTGTTTGTTAGTTTAATCTTTGGTTCTGGGTTGCATATTTCAACATGTCACTGATGTGTTGTATTGTTATTATTGACATATTGTTTTTGTTGTTAAGAAGACCTTGTAAACCTCATACCTGTGTTGATTCCCAGGCGGTGGAGTGGCTTGGTGAGCTGCTGGATGCTCTCCTGAAGACCCACATCAGGCTCGGGGACGATGCACAGGAAACCAAAGCACTGCTGGAGAAACACAAGAAATTTGTGGATGTTGCACAGGTACTGATCTCTCGTGGCAAGCTGTTGACATACATGTACAGAACACAACCCTGAACACATTAACACAACCCTGATCATCTCCCTCTCTCTCTGTGTTTCAGAGCACCTATGACTACGGCCGTCAGCTGCTTCAGGCCACGGTGGTGTTGTGTCAGTCTCTACGCTGCACCACGCGCTCCTCTGGTGACACCCTGCCACGCCTCAACCGGGTCTGGAAACAGTTCACTGTCACCTCTGAGGAGAGGGTTCATCGGCTGGAAATGGCATGCTCTTTCCACACCGCAGCTGAGAAGGTGGGTGGAGAATGGACAATAGTTACTGTGTAAAGAATGAGACACCAAGAAAAGGCTTTTTCGAGTCTATGGAAAACCTATGGGTTGTGGGGTTTCATGACAGAAGGTAGTGATGACAGGCAACACCCAATCCAACATTTTAGGTAAACAATTAGCAACTGAACTCCAGAGCAGCCTCTTTAATGATCAGTGTTGTAGTGAGTCCAGTCTCGAGACCATATATTGAGTGTCTCGGTCTTGTCTCTGTGTTGGACACATTTTTACTTAGTCTTGACTCGTCTCGGACAATGAGGACTCGTCATGTCTTCCCGAGAGCAGCCAAGACCAGCGGAGTAAAAGACTCATAATTATCAGCTCCCATTCAGTCAGCCATAAAACCACTTTGCCAGGCCAAACAACCACACTCCTTTCATGACACTGTCTTATTATCAACTATTAAAACCTGGGCGTCCTACTTTACTGGTAACATTACTGTCCTTTACTTTCATTGAAAAATATCCAAAACTTTGTTGCGCTCATCGAAATTTCCTTTGATTCGCTGGTAGGGAAGAGTGGGGGAAATTGTTTGAAAGTTGCGCTCACTAGGCTATTATTAAGGGGAGACCGGGGAAGTTGTAACATATTTTGTATTTTTATCTATTATAGACCTGTTTGGGTTAGTGATGTTTGTGGCTCTCTGTTTGTGGCTCTCTGTTTTCACCATTCTGAATGTCTAAAGAATCCATATGTTGTTCTGAAATATGAACACAACACTGTCTTCTCCATCCCAGGTGCTGGTCCAAGCCAGCCCAGAGCAGGGTGATCTCCCAGTGGAGGTGGAGCAGGAGACCTATGAGGAGGTGGAGACAGTGGGGAAGGCTCTATTGGACAGACTCACTGTCCCTGTTATATTCCCAGATGGGTAAGAAACAGAGGACAGGTCACACTAAAACCTGCATGACTTTAGTGACTCCCTGAAACTTGTCATGGTGCGGATTAACGTCAATGCTGGTAAAGTTATTTCCAATTTACTCCTCAAGTACCAAACTTAATTTACACTGGCAACTGATGTTATCCATCCACTATAACCATTTATCAATGTAGAGTGTACATGAAGATGTTTGAAGATCTAATGATGCATGCCACTTTAAGAGGAGAGCTGATGCCTTGTTGTTGATTCCTTCCCTCCGCTATGTCCCCCTTTAGGAGTGAGCAGTACTTCGGCAGCCCAGGAGACATGGCGTCCTCTGCTGTACACATCCGGGACAAGATGAAGCTGGTGGAGGACAGGAAACTGACTCTGCACGAGGAAGATGAAGATGAAGAAGACGTTGAGCAGCTACAGTATGATCAGATACATGACCAGAACAAAGAACTACAAGAAGATGAGGAACTACAAGATGACCAGGAACTACAAGAAGTGGACAAAGAACTACAAGATGGAGAGGAACTGGAACTGGAGACGAACACTCAGAAAAGCTAATGGAGCACCTTGAACAGCTAACCTAGTCCCAGATCAGTTTGTGCTGTCTCGACAAATCCTATGGCCATTGGCGTGACAATCATAGGAGTTTACAAGACCGCATATACAGATCTGGGACCAGGCTACAGAGCAGCAGCAGCCAGCAGTCCACCAGAGATTCAGGACAGGAAAGAACACCTCTGACATTTGTCATCATGTCAACACAGCGCCTGACCATAACGTGCTCCAGAACTAAAATCCTGTCAATCACCCGGTGTGACTGCATTCCTTCCATCTGTTGTACTCTGCCTCGCCAAGCCATATTAACTTACTAAGAGCAGTTAAAGATAGAATATGGTTCTGAGATCAACTTACATTGCTTACCGCACATGACATGGAGATGAGGGGAGGAAACAAAAATGAAGAGGCTGAAAGCACTGACTGTAGTGAAATGGACTATTTCCCTTAAAGCTTTACCTTGCCTGTCGCTTGTCCCTCTTAAGTCGCGTTCACACTGCACGTAGCCCAGGGCTAGTTTTCAACCAGGGTTAAGGTTTGCCCTGGGCTAAGAACATGTAGTGGGAAAAGCCCTTAAGACAGTTGACTCGAGCTTTTACATGGTGCTACTAAACCTTCTAGAATGTACAGAAAGCAAAGCATCATCTATCTCTCCTTTTACCTTACAGGTGCTGTAGAGTTTCTAGGCCGGTCTCTTTGTCAGACTGCCTTGTTTGACTATAAGCAATGTATTTTATATTTTCCCACTGTTGTTTTTCTTCCCCCGCAATACCTTCACGTGTAAAAAGATGTCAGTAATGTAAATTCATTCTGAAGGCGTTTGAATAAGGCACTAACTGCCCAGCCGACTGTTTCCGGTGTAGACAGACTGTTGTATATTGCGCAGATGGATGGGTGCCGTCAACCAGATTTTAAGACATTTAGGCTGTGTTACTTGTATGCATCAAGGTACAATGTAAGATCAGAGCTTTGTTATAAACCTAGATTAGAGTGGTAGATCCAGGGCTTTGTTTTTATTAATAAAATGTGATTTGGAAAATTATGCTTCATCTCTTCATAGTTGTCATTCTAATGTATACATAAAGTACATATGCCTTTTGCATTGTGAGGCATGCTATTGAAATATTAATTCTATATTTATTTTGTTTTGTATATTGGTATTTTACATATCAGTGAAAGTCATAATGCTTGTTGTTTTTAGGTTTGCGAGGCTTATCATATATTTCTTGAAAATTGGGGTCCTGTGAAATAAACAAGCAAACATTTGAAAGATTTCTTGGAGAGAATGTAATTATTTGACCATTGTCTTGTAAGACTATGCTTAAAACATATCATGCTTAACATTATATTCTACACAAAGGCTTATTTTACAGAATAACTTAACTTTACCAGTTGTCAGATTGAATAGGATATTTGAGGGCTTTCAAAAAAGCTGCCAAGCATTCAAAAATCATCAAGGTGTGTGTAGTCAGTGCAGTAGCAGTATGAGAATAGGCAAAATTCAAACTGTCATTAATAATTATTGCATAATTTATCCCATGATGACATCACTCCCGCCCCCCTCAAGCCCTACAAAAGAGACCCCTGCTCTCTTATCCTCACCTCCCTCTGCCTTCAATCCCAGTCTGTACATAGAAGAATCCAACATGATTACAAAACTGCAGACTGGGAAACCACAATTACCAAAGCTCTTGTTCTGCCTCCCTGTGACCCAAACCCCTATGCCTGGACCAGAGGGCCGTCCTGATGGGCCAAATCCTCGTCATAGCCAGTGGTCTCCATGAAGTCTGTGCATGGTGCTCCATTACTCCTTATCCACCAGAAAAGGGAGCTGAGGAGAGAATTCATGATAACAAGGCCAACTGAGGTAAAACACAGAGTTAACCAACTACGAGCACAAATAAGAATATAAATGAAGAAAGAGAGGGATGGAGAAAACAAGACACATTTTACTCAGACCTAAACAACGATCCCAAGCCCAGAACATTCTGGCAGAAAATCCACCAACTCAACAGGAAGAAAAGCAACAGCAAGGTCACAAAACTAAAATAACAAGGCAAAATAGTGGAGGACAGGGAGAAGGCCAATGTTTTTGAAGACCATCTGAAAAACATACACTCTTGCCCTGGTGGCCCCCTGTTTGACCCCGAGTGAAAGACCATCATTGACCGTCAGGTTTTTATCCCCACCCCCCTCATCACTCCTGTCACTGTCACAGAGCTGCAAGAGCACATTAAGAAACTGAAGATCAAGGCACCAGGGGAGGACACTATCGACACCGCACATTTCCCCAAGCCCTGGAAGTCGGCGGTTGTCACAATGATCCCCAAGCCAGGTAAGGACCCTCACCAGCCAGCCAACTATAGGCCAATCAACCTCTTGAAGCTGCTGGAGAGGGTCCTGGCTAGCCGGCTCCAGAGGCACTTCAACAACAGCGGAGCACTCAGAGTACATCAGGCCAGCTTCAGGAAGAAGAGATCAACATCCTGAGCCTGGCCAAAGCTGTACAAAGTGGGTTCAACAAAAAAAGAGGTGGCGGTGGCTGTCTTCTTCGACAGTGAAAAGGCGTTTGATAAGATGTGGCACAATGGGCTCATCTATAGGCTATCAGATACAAACCTGAAACTCCCCACTCAGATGGTTACTCTTTTAAACAGCTTTTTAAATCAGCGGGAGATTGCATGGGAGTAGGAGAAGCCACATCATCCAGGTTCTCTCCAGAGGCGGAAGTACCTCAATGCTCCACCCTCAGCTCTCTACTGTTTTTAATGTACATCTGTGATATTTATTACCCCCACCCAAGAGAGGGACATGTGGCCCAGTTCGCAGAGAATCTCTGTTATTGGGCCTCCTCTGTGAATTTTGCCCATGTAGGAAAAAAGCTACAGAAGTGCATAACAGAGATCAAGAACTGGGCAAATCTGTGGCGGGGCAAGCTTAACCCCCTGAAGACCCACTGCGTCCCCTTCTCCAGGCGCCCCAAAGGAACTAAGCAAGTGGACCTTAAACTGTATGGACAGGCACTCCAGACGACCCCAACGGTCAAGTTCCTTGGGGTCACATTCCAAGAAAACATGTCCTGGCGTGCCCACAGACTGCCTGGAGAAGGAGGGAAGGAAGTGCCTGAACCACCTGAGGGTACTCTGTAAAAGAAAAGGAGGAGCCTCCCCAGGAACCGCCATCGAGTCTACCAGAGGTGCATTCGGCCGCTCTTTGAGCATGCTACACCAGCCTGGTGTAAAGTGGGGAAGTCTCACGTCAGAAAACTTCAGACCATTCAAAACCTTACCATCAAGATGGCATACAGACTCCCCACGTACACAAACACACACTACATGAACCTTTAGGACTGAGAACAGCTGAGGAGAGGATGGCCGTTCTTGGGTGCAGGTTTACACTCAGGTCAGTGGACAACCCATCTCTGAAGTCCATGATTGAGGATGAACAAGCCAACCCACACCGATTTTTATCCAGCACCCCCCTCTATGTGCTTCTTAAATATTGAGCATTGTTATCAGTTCTAAACCTCTTTTAAAACCATTTTAGAGTGGATATCTGTTACATTTTATTATGATTATATACGCTCTTTCTCCTGCTGATATTTTAACATTTTAACTCCTGTTTTTTAACCACTGGACTTACTTTAAACCATTATACCCTTTTAAACCCACCTGTCAAGGATGGTGGGGCACTGCAATAGAAGCTGACATTTTCGCAATCTAAACCACAGTTTTACTGCACTGTAAGTTGATTTCTTTTTTCAGTTAACTCTTAACAACACTGGAGGCTGACATTATATAAATGTTTGCTATCCAACTCATTTCAACCCACCTATGGAGAAGCACAGAGGCTGCCAGCTTTTAAGAACAGCTTTTAAGAATGTTTTACATAAAACAATTAACATAATTGTCTTTTTAAAACATGTTTTAAAACATGCATACTTTCCCAAAGTGGCCTTTTATCATGAATACCTACCTAATTACTTACCTAAAATTCAGAACGCCCTGTAGATGGTATGTTGCTGCTCTGGAGAAGACATGTGCGTAATCTTCTCTGCAACTCCTGTTGAAAGATGGAAAACACAAAAAACATAAACCACAACCATTCACAAACCACCACCCCCTCCCATATCCTGAAGTTTCCATCTCCTACATTCTATTTTTGTAACGAATTTCCTCTTCGTCTGAGGAGGAGTAGCAAGGATCGGACCAATGTGCAGCGTGGTAAGTGTCCATAATGAGATATTTAATAAATCAACAGAACACTGAACAAAATAACAAAAGTACAAACAAACAACCGAAACAGTCCCGTATGGTGCAAACACTAACACAGGAAACAATCACCCACAAAACACAATAGAAAACAGGCTACCTAAATATGGCTCCCAATCAGAGACAACGACTGACACCTGCCTCTGATTGAGAACCATACTAGGCCAAACACATAGAAATATAACAACAGAACATAACATAGAATGCCCACCCCAACTCACGCCCTGACCAACTAAAATAAAGACATAAAAAAGGAACTAAGGTCAGAACGTGACAGTACCCCCCCCCCAAAGGTGCGGACTCCGGCCGCAAAACCTGAACCTATAGGGGAGGGTCTGGGTGGGCATTTCACCGCGGGGGCGGCTCTGGTGCGGGACGTGGATCCCACTCCACCATAGTCTTGGCCCACTTATGTGGCGCCTTTGGAGCGTCGACCCTCGGCGCCGACCTCGGACTGGGGACTCTTTCGGCGGGCCCCGAATAGACGGGAGACTCCGGCAGTGCCGGACAGGCGGAAGACTCCGGCAGCACCGGAGTGAAGGGCGGCTCCGCCAGTGCCGGAGTGACGGGCAGCTCCTGACTGACGGGCGGCTCAGGCAGCTCCTGACTGATGGACTGCTCAGGCAGCTCCGGACAGGAGGGAGACTCTGGCTGCTCCGGACAGGAGGGAGACTCTGGCTGCTCCGGACAGGAGGGAGACTCTGGCTGCTCCGGACAGGAGGGAGACTCTGGCTGCTCCGGACAGGAGGGAGACTCTGGCTGCTCCGGACAGGAGGGAGACTCTGGCTGCTCCGGACAGGAGGGAGACTCTGGCTGCTCCGGACAGGAGGGAGACTCTGGAGGCTCCGGACAGGAGGGAGACTCTGGAGGCTCCGGACTGGAGGGAGACTCTGGAGGCTCCGGACTAGAGGGCGTCGCTGGAGGCTCCTCACTAGAGGGCGTCGCTGGAGGCTCCGCACTAGAGGGCGACGCTGGAGGCTCCGGACTAGAAGGCGTTGCTGGAGGCTCCGGACTGGCGTCCTTCGTTGGAGGCCTCATGCCATGGATCCTCACCGGAGGCTTCATGCCATGGATCCTCACTGGAGGCTTCGTGCCATGGATCCTCACTGGAGGCTTCGTGCCATGGATCATCACTGGAGGCTTCGTGCCATGGATCATCACTGGAGGCTTCGTGCCATGGATCATCACTGGAGGCTTCTTGCCATGGATTATCACTGGAGGCTTCGTGCCATGGATCATCACTGGAGGCTTCGTGCCATGGATTATCACTGGAGGCTTCTTGCCATGGATTATCACTGGAGGCTTCGTGCCATGGATCATCACTGGAGGCTTCGTGCCCTGGATTATCACTGGAGGCTTCTTGCCATGGATTATCACTGGAGGCTTCGTGCCATGGATCATCACTGGAGGCCTCGTGCCATGGATCATCACTGGAGGCTTCGTGCCATGGGTTATCACTGGAGGCTTCTTGCCATGGATCATCACTGGAGGCTTCGTGCCATGGATTATCACTGGAGGCTTCGTGCCATGGATCACCACTGGAGTGGAGAGACACACAGGAGGCCTGGCTCTGGGAGAAGGCACAGGACTCACCAGGCTGGGGAGACATGCAGGAGGGTTAGTGCTTAGCACAGACACAGAACTCACCAGGCTGGGGAGACATGCAGGAGGCCTTGTCCTTGGCCGAGGCACCGGATGCACTGGACCGTGGAGGCGCACTGGCGGTCTCGAGCGCAGAGCTAGCACCACTTGTCCTGGCTGGATCCCCCCTGTAGCCCGGCAAGTGCGGGGAGTTGGAACAGGCCGCACTGGGCTATGCTGGCGTACTGGAGACACTCTAGCCCGGCCGATTCGAGGAGCTGTGATGTAACGCACCGGGCTATGCGTGCGCACTGGGGACACCTTGCGCTTCTCCGCATAACACGGTGTCTGCCCAGTCACTCTCTCGCCACGGTAAGCACGGGGAGTTGGCTCAGGTCTCCTACCTGAGTTCGCCAATCTACCCGTGTGCCCCCTCCAAAAACAATTCTGGGGCTGCCTCTCGTGCCCGTTACCTCGCGCCAATTCCTCGTAGTGGGCCGCTCCGCTCTAGCTGCCTCCAGCTCCTCTTTCGGATGGCGATACTCCGCCAGCTGTGCCTAGGGTCCTTTGCCGTCCAAAATTTCCTCCCAAGTCCAGGAGTCCAGAATCCTCTGCTCCTGGTTACCACGCTGCTTGGTCCTCTTTTGGTGGGTGGTTCTGTAACGAATTTCCTCTTCGTCTGAGGAGGAGTAGCAAGGATCGGACCAATGTGCAGCGTGGTAAGTGTCCATAATGAGATATTTAATAAATCAACAGAACACTGAACAAAATAACAAAAGTACAAACAAACAACCGAAACAGTCCCGTATGGTGCAAACACTAACACAGGAAACAATCACCCACAAAACAAAATAGAAAACAGGCTACCTAAATATGGCTCCCAATCAGAGACAACGACTGACACCTGCCTCTGATTGAGAACCATACTAGGCCAAACACATAGAAATATAACAATAGTACAAAACATAGAAAAACAACATAGAATGCCCACCCCAACTCATGCCCTGACCAACTAAAATAAAGACATAAAAAAGGAACTAAGGTCAGAACGTGACAATTTTAAATACAATTATTTACCCCAAAACAAAACCCTTACCCTAAACCGGGTTCGTACCCTCTACCCAACCCCTCCTCCTCTATTTTATTTTATTATTTTCTTTACTTTACTTCTTTAAAAAAAAATATCCATTAAAGTTTGTTTTAATCAAATCAAGACGAGGATGACGAAAGGAGAACTCCACCCCTCCCACTTGTACCTTGCCCAACCTGACCTTCAACCAGATAAAACGGAGAAGAGGGATAGAAGAGGGCACAATGCCCTGAGATGTCCCTACCTGTCCCAAAGTTCGTCATCGCAGAGCACCCACAAGCCACCCTGTCCGCGGGCGCCGCCGACCCAGGGTGATCTGGCATCAAAGGAGAGGGAGCCGCAGGAGGCGTTAGACAGGTCGGGTAACCTACCTGGCCTAACCGCCCTTTTCCGCTTCTCCCTCACGGCCGTAGTGTAGAGATGTCAAAGTCTGCTTGAATAAAAGATGGGCTTTTAACTAAAACTGTTACGACTTTGACTTTTTATTATTAGATGGTTTATAAGAGTTTTAGAGTAGAGTTAATAATAGATAAATAGATCATGAGAGCCTAATCTGTTAGGAATAGATACAATTAAAACATTGAATCATTGTATCTGTCCTTAACAAATAAATAAATAGCCTACGTTAAAACTGTCACGGACCTTCAAAATTGAACCCAGAAGCAGACCAGGACAAGGAGCGTAGGAAGAAGGTGAGTATTTATTTACAAGAAAATGTGAATGGGTAGATAGATCCGGGTGGCGTAGCGGGCATCGGTGGTGAATTGATGGGAGTAAATAGGTGAATCCAATGGAGTAGCGGAATCCTCCGTCGACCAGGCGGGAATGGGGTGAATGATCCGGGTGAGTAACTGAAGGCAAAACAAACGGAGGTAAGTTCAAGGCAAGCAATACGTAAACAAAAATAACAAAACAAATACTATCCAACTGGAGTCTGATACTATGGCACCACATACTATTCATGGCTAACGATCCGGCAGGGAATGGATGTCAGGTCAGAGCTTTTGAAGGGAAGAGGTGATGATCAGGACAGGTGTGCAGATTACTGATGGGATACAGGTGCGGGTGAACATCAATCTCCCAACAAGCTAATTCGCCCGGCAACCAGACAGGGTGCGTTCCAGGACACCGGAAACACACTCCAGGACAGAAACACAGGCAAACACAGACTCAGGAAGCGGGATTCGTGACAAAAACACTATATTTATTTAAAACATTGAAGGTGAGGACTAGATAGTATACAGCTATGAACAGAATGTACTTTTCTTGCCTGCATCTAGCTGATCTAGGGTGTAATCATTAGTCCAACAGTTGCAAACAAGAGTTTTTATTGGACAAATTAAGGTATGTTTATCCCAATTTCATTCCGTTTGAGAAACGTTTTCAAATCGGCTAAATTAATACATGCTTCAGTTTGGCTGGCGGCTAGCCAAAGTCAGCTAGGCCAGGGTTTCCCAAACTCAGTCTTGGGGCCCCCACCTGGGTGCACGTTTAGGGTTTTCCCCTAGCGCTACACAGCTGATTCAAATAATCAAAGCTTGATAATGAGTTGGCTAATTGAATCAGCTGTGTAGTGCTAGGGCAAAAAAACAAAACGTGCACCCAGGGTGGGCCCCAGGACAGAGTTTGGGAAACCCTGAGCTAGGCGAACTGAACAAGATGCTTCACTTGAAAAACGAAATAAAAAAACCACAATAGTACTGTTTGTCAATTTTGACACTGTAGCCAGTATACACTTCCTCAAAATAGTCTGAATGATTCTAACATAACTGAAAGAAATCTGTCATTAACTTTGATGTTTTTGCAGAGGAGATCTTAGTCATGCTATTTTACATCTAACTAAGATGTTTGAGGCAGTATTTTTCTATGAAAAAAATGTGCATGAAAACGAATCGTCTCTCGTTGAATGACAAAGACTTTATTGAAGAATCCCTACAGTTGACCAATCGTGGACGAAAGGGTGTGCCCGAACAGCCGAAAAAAACCTTACCAAAGTCCAAAACTAACAAAAACATCACAAAATGTCGTCATAATATATGCACAAACACTTCTGAACTGTAGGCATAATTTACAGGCAGCTGGGTGGCAAGCAAGTTCACTTCTATATTTAATATTTCAGTACACCTATTGTAATATAAATACGGTATCAAAGCAAGTACTGTGTAATGAGGTGTCATTTTCAGAATGCCGTTGGTTCCACCCCGAACCACTAAGTTAAACAGTGTTTAAAAAAAAACACTGAGAAAATAATATTTTTTTTGTGAACAAAAGTTTCACTTTGTTATTATAACGAGGTTGGTAGCAACATGTGAAAATCGTTGCAAATCCCACAATACAATGCTATCTCTGGGCTTGTTAGCTAGCAAACGTAGCTACACACAATACCAGAGCCAGAATCAGCATGTGATGTAGTTAGATAGCTGTAAAATCGCCTAAAAAACTGCACTATCAATTAAGGAGTATATCTCACGAGTTCAATTTGCAGTTTGCCTCTGCTCAGAGCAAGTACAGAGTCCTTTCACACTTTTCCCATAGACACAGGGCGCATTACGAGATGGTACTTAAAGGATAAACTGTTGAATAATTTGGTACACTGTTTAGATTGAGCACATCTAAGCGAAATATACGTTGTCATGACGATATAAACGGATGGATGTGTTCTAGACAAGTATGACCATACCATCTATTGGCTACGTTGGCGAACTGGAGTGCAGTTAATTGTTTTAAATGCGTTATGAAATGCGATAGTGTGTTATCCCCAGTGACAGAACCATGTATGACGCATTCCTACACGATTTCCTGATTTCACAGACGGTTCACATAGAAGTTAAATCATGGAGAATTGTTTTATTTCCCCCACTGATAGAACATAGGCTTTTACCAAATTGACAGGGATTTCAGAATTTTTATTTCTGGGGGTGGATTATCCCATTAAGAATAGCTCATACTAAATTGTAATGAAACAGACCGGAAGCATGGCTTGATCCCCCAACCTTCTGGCCCGAAGCCCTGCTAGCCATCGACTGTGCCACACAAAAACATGCTCAAGTGGCAGAGACGATATTCACCCTTATAAACTAGGGTCGTTACAATATGAAAAGAGGGCAAAATTACATACCTTACTGACTTATTACTGTAACCATGTGGCCTATGTAAATACATAGACCAAATGGCAGAATAGAATACCCAATGGAATATTGAAGAACACTGGTTTGGAATAAGAAGATGTGTATTTGCAGTGGAGAACCACTCATGATTTACCTCCTTGTTGCTGTTACTTTGTTTCACTGCTTAATAAAATGTAAAGTTGTGAGAGTGTACAAACAGCATATAGTTTATATCAGTACAATACTTGGACTGAAATAGGTACCGATAATCATTTTGGGTGCAGGTATAGAAAATTTGAGGTGCCCGTACTCAGCTCTGGTGAGCTTCTGCCCAAGTCAAGCACTTGTTTATATACAGCATATATATGCAAATACACGATTATGACAATTCTTTTTGGAAGAGAAAATAAATTGAGATGTATGTTTTCCCTTTTCTGTAATAAATATGATTTGCAGTGTTCTATTTGGTGTCAGGGTTGATAGTCAATATGCTCGGTGCAGTATGTTATGTACTAAACTAATAATATAGTGATTGAAGCCAGACTGGATGTACAAGGATCGAGGACACTGATACTCTGTATGTTATTGTATTTATGACCTTATGAACACTGTCATTCTGTAGCAGCTAGCAAAGTCACTGTCTTTTGTTGTCACTCCCAGGATGATCCCAGGATGATGTTTACGGAACATTGGTGCTGTGAGACTGGAATATTAGGGCCTACTTGGAGAAGGCAAGTTAGACGTTTTTCTTGGCTTCTGTGTGAGAGGTGTCTCCCTGTTTGCAAACTTGTATTGAACCGAAGTGATTTATGATTGACTTTATCCGCGACTGCTCTGCTCTTTTGTTCACCTGAAATCCTCTCTTACACCTTAGCCACGTGATTAGACCCATCCTACCTGTCGGAACTGTCAAACTGGTTATGCCATAATCATAACCAACCACACAACCAGATAAAGGGAGGTGGGGAGTGGTAGGAGGTGGTGCTAGAGAGCTGGACAAGACATCCTCTTCACTCTTTACACAGATTTTGAGGTTTGAAGTGTTTTTTGTGTTCTTTAACAGTGCTTTCAATTTGGATTAAGAAGCATCTTTTGAACTAAGAAAGCTAGAGGCAACCCAGGAAGAAGAATACAGGACCAGGAATGACAGTAAGCCTCAGATATACTGTAGAGAAAAGGAAAAGGAACACAATTACATACAAAGCAGTTCATAGATTTGCTTCAGGCTTCATGCTGTAGGCTATGGGAGGACTATGGTAACAAACGAGTCATAGAAACTCACTCATACAACCACACATTATCATTGACTCAGTGAATAAGGTAAACCGTTTAATAGTCACTGTGCTCTCTGCCACACAAAATTAATATTGTAAAGATGTAGGATATATAGATATACATACAGTATATACACATAAAAAGTCCAGCAGACACACATACATTCACACAGGGACAAATACATAGACTGAAAGAACATAAAGGACCAACACCCACACAAACTCCCAGAGGCAGCCATGAGGGTTGTATTGGTGCTAGGAGGCCTAACTATCCTGGTCTCTATGGGCCTGGCCCTGATCGTCTTTGGCCAGCACCTGACAGAAGCCAAGCTGACCCTGCAGAACCTGCATCTGGGTCAGATGCAGCGGGCACGCGTCAACCAACTCAAGGAGAGGCAGTGGCTGGAAAACCTGCTGAAGGGGCAGCTAGACTGGAAGAAGAAGAATGTGGAGGAGATGGGGGCAGAGGTGAACAAACTGACCGAAGAGGAGGAGAAGAAGAAGACTGAGGTCGAGGCCTGCCAGGCAGACAAGGTGAGCTACAGATCATTACTGTTCTATACATACTAGACAGACCTGGGTTAAATACTGTACATATAGACCATTGGTGTACTATAAAGACTAGACCAGGACTGCCCAACCCTCTTCATGGAGATCTACCGTCCTGTTTGTTTTCAGTCCAACCCTTACCTAACATACCTGATTCAGCTAGATAAGGCATTGGTGAGCAGCTAAAAGTAATATCAGGTGCTAAATTAGGGTTGGAGCGACAACCTGGAGGACAGTAGCTCTCCAGGTACAGGGCTGCCCTTCACTAGACAGACCTGGGTCGAATACTGAACATACAGGTATGTCAAATAATGGAGCTGTTCTTGATTTTGTTTTCCTGGTACAATGGATCCAATGGAATAGTCCCAAAAGTGCCAACCCCAAGCATTGAACAGTGATGATAATGGCTTCGGGCTGTGTAGCTTGGACCAGGGTGCACTAAACCAGAGCAATCAAAAAAGCAATTGAAAGTATTTAACATTTGACCCAGGTTGGTGTATGGTGCTTGTCAACCCACTGGGCATACACTGACTGAATCAAAAATGAATCCACGTAATTTCAATGAAATGACGTTGAACAAACGTGTAATAAACGTTGAATTGACGTCTGTGCGCAGTGGAAAGTGCTGAGTAGAAGGATTTGAAGGACTCAGATAAGGATTTTTAGTATGTACAGCAAACAATAGGCGTGAATGTTATTTTTCCCCTTTAACTATGTTTTGTGTTATCTCTCACCTTCGGCACAAAGAAACAAAAGGAGGAAGAACTTGCACCCATACAGAAGGAGCAGAGTGATATTGAAGGTATGTGAGTCTTTTCTAGTAGAGTTGTTATTCCTGTAGCCACTTGTGCCACAAGGTGGGGAAATCTGGTAACATGTCAGCCACTGTAACGTAGTGCATCTCTCTCTCTGGGTGCATTTCGGAAGTGGCTTCCCTTTGCCTCTCTTCTCTGCTCCTCTCTTCTGATCTCCTCTCCTTGTCGGGTCTCCTCAGCGACGTTCAAAACTGAAAAGGAGGCTTGGACTGGGGAGATCACCACTCTCAAACAGCAGTTGGAGCAGAGTAGCAAAGTGTGTGGTTTTGTAAAGGACTCAACAGATACAGTGTAAGTAGCAGATTTGTATTACCTTGAAAAAATATATATATTTTATATATTTTTTATTTCACCTTTATTTAACCAGGTAGGCCAGTTTAGAACAAGTTCTCATTTACAACTGCGACTTGGCCAAGATAAAGCAAAGCAGTGCGACACAAACAACAACACAGAGTTACACATGGAATAAACAAGCGTACAGTCAATAACACAATAGAAAAAAAGTCTATATACAGTGTGTGCAAATAGCGTGAGGAGGTAAGGCAATAAATAGGCCATAGTAGCGAAATAATTACAATTTAGCAAAATAACACTGAAGTGATAGATGTGCAGATGATGATGTGCAAGTAGAAATACTGGTGTGCAAAAGAGCAGAAAAGTAAGTAAAAACAACAATATGGGGATGAGGTAGGTAGATTACATGGGCTATTTACAGATGGGCTATGTACAGCTGCAGCAGATCGGTTAGCTGCTCAGATAGCGGATGTTTAAAGTTAGTGAGGGAAATATAAGTCTCCAACTTCAGTGACTTTTGCAATTTGTTCCAGTCAAAAATAAAACTGTACAAGTCTATTCACAGCACTGGTGAAACATCCAACAAAGTTCGTGATGATAATAAAACCTCTTGTTTTCTCCAGGAAATTATGTCCACCCAAAGAAGGAGCAGCAAAAGCTGAAGCGGCCCCTGTAAAAGCTGAAGCGGCCCCTGTAAAAGCTGAAGTGGTCCCTGTAAAAGCTGAAGCGGCCCCTGTAAAAGCTGAAGCGGCCCCTGTAAAAGCTGAAGCGGTCCCTGTAAAAGCTGAAGTGGCCCCTGTAAAAGCTGAAGTGGCCCCTGTAAAAGCTGAAGTGGCCCCTGTAAAAGTTGAAGCGGCCCTTGTAAAAGCTGAAGCGGCCCCTGTAAAAGCTGAAGTGGCCCCTGTAAAAGCTGAAGCGGTCCCTGTAAAAGCTGAAGTGGCCCCTGTAAAAGCTGAAGCAGCCACTGTAAAAGCCGAAGAGGTCCCTGCACAAGCTGAAGCCGCCCCTGCTCCAAAGCAGTAAACGGCTCAAATTTCTCTCAGAATAACATTAATAGTGTGTAGTCATTCATTCATGATGCACACTCATATTTATGTTGTTTGTTTGTGGGTAATCTTGGCAACCCAGAAACGAAAATCTCATTTAAATTACACCATTTAGTTTTGTAGTTGTCCACAAGAGATTAGGTTGTGGGCGTTGTCAATGTGTCATTTTGGCACACTTCTAGAGGCCTAAGAAAGGCTTCCAAACTGGCAGTAACTACAGGGCAAAACAGACCAAAAGTACAAATCAAAAAACTCAACCATATTTAAGGTTTAAGATGAGCTGTCATTCCAATTTGTCCCTTAGACATTGTAAATTAATGACACATTATAACCAATCACAGTCGACTTAAATTGTTACAGCATTCCCACTCACGGGTGCAACAAATAGATCCTCTTACAAGGCACGCCTCAAAATATGTTAATGAGACAGAAACAACAATTCCATGCACCCATTAGTGGTCAAAAGTTTTTGGCGGTCCAAAGATACATTACGCATCACAATAGGAATTATATTTCTGTTGTAAACTGCTGTTTTTTAATACTGTAGATATGGATAACATGGGTTAGGCCAATCAAAACATGCACCATCTACACACGCAGCAGCGAGAATTGCATTGAATCTAAATATACATTTTCAATCATTTACCACCCGTGAGGGCGGGGTACCACCAGTATAATATTTTAAATTTTTTACATTTATTTATTTCACCTTTATTTAACCAGGTAGGCTAGTTGAGAACAAGTTCTCATTTGCAACTGCGACCTGGCCAAGATAAAGCATAGCAATTCGACACATACAACAACACAGAGTTACACATGGAATAAACAAAACATACAGTCAATAATACAGTAGAAAAAAGTCTATATACAATGTGAGCAAATGAGGTGAGATAAGGGAGGTAAAGGCAAAAAAGGCCATGGTGGCGAGGTAAATACAATATAGCAAGTAAAACACTGGAATGGTAGATTTGCAGTGGAAGAATGTGCAATGTAGAAATAGAAATAATGGGGTGCAAAAGAGCATAAATAAATAAATACAGTAGGGGAAGAGGGAGTTGTTTGGGCTAAATTATAGATGGGCTATGTACAGGTGCAGTAATCTGTGAGCTGCTCTGACAGTTGGTGCTTAAAGCTAGTGAGGGAGATAAGTGTAGGCTATTTCACAAAATAGACCTAGTGGATACTGAATAGGGTGCCATTCAATGCAACAACATCATCTTTTTTTTTTACAGGGCGGGATTAGATTGTCGTCACCTGCGAGAGGCATTGTCATTTTCAGAATGCGGTTCGGTCGCTCCTGCTCATTAACCTTATAGCAGGGTAGTAATGTCATTATGACTCACAGACATTCTTCAAGGGATAATCCACCCCGGACGACTAATTATTATGATTAACAGTGTTAAACAGTGTTAAAAAAACACTAATAGGCTATGTGAAAATAATGTTTTTTTGTGAACAAATGTTTCACTTTGTCATTATAACGAGGTTGGTAGCAACATGTGAAAATCGCTGCAAAACCCACAATACAATGCTATCGCTGGTCTTGCTAGCTAGCAAGGTAGCTAGCTAGCAAACGTAGCTACACACAATAATACCAAAGCCAATATCAGCATGTGAAGTATCACAGGGCGCATTACGAGATGGTACTTAAAGAAGAAACTGTTGAATAATTTGGTACACTGTTTAGATTGAGCACATCTAAGCGAAATATACGTTGTCATGACGATATAAACGGATGGATGTGTTCTAGACACGTGTGCCCTTACCATCTTTTGGCTGATTTGGCGAGCTGGAGTGCAGTAAATTGTTTTAAAACCGATATGAAATGCGATAGTGTGTTATCCCCAGTGACAGAACCATGTATGACGCGTTTCTACACGATTTCCTGATTTCACAGACGGATCACAGAGAAGTTAAATCACGGAGATTTTTTTATTTTTTCCCCCCACTGATAGAACATAGTCTTTCACCAAATTGACAGGGATTTCAGGATTTTTATGTCTGGGGGTGGATTATTGTTGATAATGGGATATGGAGAAGGGTGAGCCGGTCAAGGATCGATTCAGACAAGGTGGTAAATTGTATGACAAGCGACAGTTTAATTTAAGAGTAAAGATATCTGGTACAAGCGTATACGGACTCGTTCATTTAGCTCATAAGGAACCTCCAGAAAAAGCCCAGATAACAGAGTGCATAGACATTTTATACAGCACAGAAAGTAGGTTGAGTCTGGAAGTTCTGGTCCTCTGGTTGGTTCTGGACAGGTTGTTGTCTTCTCAGATTGGTCCTGATGAGCTGGGCGTCATCCTTCTGAGTCTTGTAGCAAAAGTTCTTTGTTACCAAATGTTCAGCTAAGCAGGAGATTTTGTGTGTGCGTAGTCAGCCCTCTGTCCTTGGGTATGTGTGTGTGTGTCTTATTATCTCGTGAAATGCAGACCCAAGCACCCTTTTCTTATCAGTGTTTATGAAAGGTTTACGTCAGCCCTCTGTCCTTGGGTGTGTGTGTGGGTCTCTGTATCTGTTTATGAGTTTGTGAGAAACCCTGTTTTGAAAGAAGTTAGTTATAACAATGTAATAGCAATATGCTTGTGTTATTTTAAATGGTATTTATTACAAATCCCCCTCTTCACGTCTCATAAGAGACGTGACAAAAGCTAGGACAAAAGCTATAAATGGCAAAATTAGAGTAAACTTTATCAGAAGATAAAGTTTTGATTCCCTCTCTTCACGTCTCACAAGAGACGTGACATAAATTTTAAGCGAATCCAGGCACAAGAAGGGAAACTTTTTCCAGAAGAAAAAGTTTTGATTCCCTCTCTTCACGTCTCCTAAGAGACGTGACATAAACATGGGATCAAGCAGGAGTAGTATATGCAGAAACTTTCTTGAAGAGAAAGTTTCATATGCCCTCTCTTCACGTCTCCTAAGAGACGTGACATAAACTAGAAAAAGGTAAAAGCAGCAGGCATGTTGTTGTCCTCAAAAGATGAAGGGCCTTCATCCCCTAAAAGAGGAAACATCTGGGAAGGGCTTGTTGGGTCAATGGCTTTAGATATGACCCTAGTGGTGAGTGAACGAATGCATGGTATGCAACAGCAACCACACAAAACCAAAATGGCTGCAAACACTGAGATAGAAACCAAAATTGAGGACACCAGGGTTTTATATTTCCCAAAAGCATCCATCCAGGAATCCCACATGGAGGTATCTACACCAGAATGGGATTTCATTTTACCATTAAGAGTCCTCAAGCCTTCTAAGGCAATGGTCAGGCTACCATCAGTGGCGGTGTTGTTAGGTATAAAGGTGCAACACTGTTCACCAAACATAGAGCATACACCTCCCTTCTCAGAGAGTAGCATGTCTACTGCAATGCGGTTTTGGAAGGCCATCAAGCTGGTAGCCGCCAATTGGCCATGTACCGCCTCAAAGCCTTGCTGGGTCCAATTGCCTAGTTTTTGGACATTAAAATGAATGTAGTTGATTCTATCGACATTCTTATTAATGGTGCACCACCAGCATATTGATGACTCAAAACCGGCTGCCACTTGATCCACAAGTTTATACTTATCTGGCACCCCCCTAGGGATCCCAATGGCATCAAGATAGGTGGGGTCTCCAGGATCCACTCCTGTTGATCTTTTGGACCGGGATAAATCCCCGTCCCTCTCTACACGGGCCATCAGGTCCTTTACTTCCATAGGATACACTGAAACAGGAAGAAGCAGAGAGACAAGAGCACAAAGACCAGTGGCATTCCCTGGCAGGCGGTCATATAGATGATTTCCTCCACACCACCACCAGACATCAGCTCTAGACACAGGTTGGAAAGGGGCATTAGGATTATGGGTGTTATTGCACCATTCATAAGGTAGTGCTCCCAGCATTGGAGGGCCAAGGGACATATTTATACAAGTAAAATTAGCCCTGGCAACCCGAGAAGAAAACATCGGGGCCCGTCTGGTACTTTTAACAATAGGATAAACCTTGTTCCACATAGAACAGTTGGCAGTTGGGTTGTCATGCTTCATAACAGGAAGCAGACATACATCAGGTAGGGTAGCCGGTACAATGCGTAGGAGTGGACGGGCTCCCATACATACCACACAGCTCTGGTGGGTGGCCTTGCCCGCCTCCTCAGCCAATAATAGCCAATTATTCGTAAGTCCCGAGACCCCTGTAGCTGTAAGGATAGCACCATCGAGAGTGGGCGGTGCAAGTTTGCCCACGATAAGGATGAGCAAGGACCAAAAGGAGACCACTCCAAGAACTACCCCTGGACACATTAGTAACCAAAAAACGAGAATATGTTAAACCCTCAGGTCCATCCCTCTATACAACCTGTATCAGGTGGGCTCGTCGCCACCCGGGAACTTCAAACCTTCACAACAGGGAGGACAAACATCACTTTTTATTCATTCGACAACATCAACTACAGCGAACCAAGGGTCCTCCTCTGTCAGGCCCATTCTCCTGCGAAAGCTTGATTTCGTATCAGCCTCTCCAACTGGAGCATCAAGCAGCGGCATCATACCATAGGCCCTTTCCACATCTGTAACAGACTTCTTCAAACAAGGTATGATACAGGCATTACGGAACATGAGCATACGAAAAACAACAACTTAGGGTCAGAAATCCAGTAATCATCACTGCAGTGTACTTACCAAACCAACCACCCAGCCAGGGGAACAGTCCACTCTCCTCCACACCTGCAAGACCCCTCACCTCCACCGATAACCTTGCCAACCCACTCAGAGCTTTTGAAATGCTCCCATCCGGACTAGTATTGTTACATACACCTCCCTGGTCGGCCAGAATCATGTCCAGTGCTAGTCTATTTTGTCTACTGGTTTGAAAGGTAGCATCCAATTATTCAGCCACCCCCGTAAGTACTGTGTGGGTGTATTTAACAAATCATTATTAATTATAGTAGATATAATTGATCCAGGCATTATGCTTAGCGTCAACAATAGCTGGGCCAATGATGGGCATCAGATGCCACAGGCCATCATTCCTGTTTAATGTCTGGAATTCGTGGGGGACCCCTATTGGGACCCCCAACAGGTTGGTGTGGATGTTATCTGTACTCTCGGACCAAGGAGCGTCACGTTTCTGCCGTCTCCTGGGTTGGTCCCAAGCCTCTGTCATGTGCAGCTCCCAAAAGTTGGTTAGCTGTAACCTCAATAATAGGCAATGGTGTTTATCAGACTGGCCAAAACACATGTTCCCTGATAATCTCCTTTCAAAATGGGGTCAACCGCCTGGCAGGTCCACACATCCACCATACATCAGCAACACCTCTAGTTAATAGTGACATTAGTGATGCAGGCAGTAGTAGGGAACCTCCCATAGTCTATACCTCTACCTATACCAGTGTTACAGCTGTAATATCCCCCATATGCCTTAACCCCCCATGGTGTCTTCTGGGGACGGACTTCTGGGAACACAAGACTCAGAGTTTTACACAGGGTTGAATTTGGCTTAAACTTTCCAATATGCACATCCAACCTTCCCCCTTACTTAGGGCAAATGGGTGAGCAGCCAGAATAGGTCTGGCATGTCCACATACGACACAGTCCTTTCTATTAAGTGTTTTGTAGGCCAACCACATATTCTCCCTTCCCTCATAACCAGTTTCAGTCCCCAATTGGTCACTATCTGAGATGTCTTTTACATTTATTACCTATACCAGATTGTAGAGTTCAGGTGATGGCGTGGGACTTGGTCTTGAAGCGGTGGAGGAGGCCGGCTGAACCTGGTCTGTTGGAACTGGTGGTGGTTCTGGCAGTACTGTGATGGTAACATCCCCATCGTATCCTAAACAGACAGCTCAGGACCACAAGCAGTCCTGCAAAGCCCCACCCTCTCCCAGAGAACACATCATCAGCCAGAGACCAAGCAACACTTTCACTTCTATGAATGTACACAGTGAGGAAAGGTCGGGGGCAGGGAATTCTTCATTAAGGAGTTGATCCCCGAACTCTATTAGTAACGGTTCTTCTCCTTAACTCTGTGAACATTCGGCAGTGTCAGTGTGTCTCACCCTCCAAGTGCGATATGCCCCCAGGTCGAGTGAATCACCTTCTCCTTTAATTCACCTGTAATGCATAAAATCTTGGACATACAGGTTTGGTTAACAAACAGTTTCTCATTTGTTCTATCTGATTATATATTTAAATTCTATGCCTATTTTTTTAGCTAGAATTTTTTAATTTTAAATTAGTTTATTATCCAATAGGCCCCATCCTATCCTAGACCACAATGTACCCCTCCCCCGTTTGATACCTGGCTCTGGCCAGGTATCAACCTTACCTACTCTAAATAATGACTTAGTACATTATAATATAGAAACGTCCCTTTCATTCGCCGCATATCCAATTCTCCCTTGGGCGTACATTCATATCTATTCTTTTCCAATTCTCTGTCAAGTGACTTATCTACTTTAAAATGTATCTGTGCTGCTTATATGTGTTAACCCCCTTCTGTCCTATCTTATTTCACAGCCTACCTTGCTCATTTCCTGGTCCACCCTCCCCACTCTACTCTCAAACCTTCAAGGTCTCAACAGTGCGGGGTAGACCCATCTGTCTGCCTTTTTCTAATAATAGTCAATAACAACTATGTGTTCTTTTGCAATATTAACTAAGTGTCTCACTGTTTTGACTTTATCTATCCCAAATGGATTTAAAATTAACAACATGTCTTATAGTGTCAATCTCTAAAGTCCTTACATAACCTTAATAAACCTATCTCTATCTTCTTATGGCCAAAACAAATGCTAACCATATAAATTCCTTTCTTTACTAATAAGCTCTCTATCACTTTTATTTCCATGCCCTATAGGCTTAAAATATCTCCTGTTCAAACCAATTCAATAACAGCCCATTCAAAACCGTCATAGCCAATGTTTAAAAACAGAATCCTGACTCCTCTGTGGTTAAAACTACAATTATGGTCAAGAGTTATAAACTCTATTATATCAATTTACCTCAAAACTAGTATTCCCAAATGACCACAATTTCATTATTCTCACTACATCCCCCCGTGATTGATCAAGTCACAGGAAAATGCAACGAAAAGAGGTCAAAAAGGTTACACCTACATTCGTGTTCCATACCATATCTAGACATACCAAAATAACCCTTTATCTTAACAAAGTCCCTTGTCTAAATAAAACTCAGAAAGTAAAACACCTAATATTATCTTGTCTCTCGGAACACGGAAAACCCCTTAACCCAAAACGTTTACCACAAAAACAAAACCTAATAATTATGATAATACCCTTAAATCATTCGTTTTAAATTTCCCCGATGTTTCATGTACTAACCATACAACTGTGATAAACGTACACTGTCCCTTTAAAAACTCTCATGCCGCCATTCTACTCTGCGGGCCGGTCATTGTTCCCCATAATGAAAACAGATCACGTTTAGAACACGTTTACTTATTGTTCGAATTCTCTGGTGTTACCTAAACAAAAACCAATAACTTTTAGCAACTTTTGAAAAGTAACTTAAAGCTATAATGTACACATTTTCCCTCTAAATGACACAACCAATTTTCTCTAGCATAATTCAATACGGCCACACCCGGTGGGGAAAGTACAAATTGTATCCCGTTCCTCCTATAATACTCAATGCTAAATTCAAAGTTGTGGTTAAATATATGGATTTGCCAATCATTATCAAATGTTAAATATACAGGTTTAGTACTTTTATCAAATAGATTAGTATAGTTCAAATAAAGATATGCATTTACTAGCGCTCAACCTGTGTTCAGAACGCAGCAACTAGCCAATATAATACCAAAAATGACTGTCTTATTCATGCCTCTAGGCAAAACATCTAGTTACTCCAACTAAGTTTGGCAGCAAAACTATCGTATAAGTAAAATCAACTTCTCAACTTTCTCCATTCCAAAGTGTAAACTTACCATATACTTCGCTAAATTTATATCGCATGTCAGCCAATCCATAACAATAATATCATTAGTCTGTAAATTTAACCTAAATAAGTTATTAAATGTATTCTCTCTACTCCGAATTGGTTTTAAGTTTTTCTCTGTCACCAGCATTCAAACAGGCTCCCCGTTTGCTGGGAGACCGTTGAGTGCTACAATACTGCCATCTTCTGTCCATTCTCTGTACAGCTCTCCACCCCCATACTATTCTAAGAGTTATGAGTGTGTGAAGGAATATCACAAATAAGGGGCCAGATATCCCTAATCTCGCCCAGGGAGGGAGATATCCCGTTTCCCGGCGAGATTCCTTAGTTCGTGTGACTGGGAGTCTCCTCCACATTCTCACAAACTAAGGGATCTGAATTTGGTGTCGAATTTAGGGCACACAAGTCACCCCTGACCTCAGTCAAAATTCTGGAAGGAGTTGGTGCTGGAGTGCAATGTGTGAGGTGGTGCCAAGGTGCGCCTGATTTACCTTTGACCTGGACTGAGTGTGAAGTAACCTCCTTCACTTCGTACGGTCCAGTCCACCTGGGTTCTAGCCACTTTCTCTTGTGGACTTTCACCCCCACCCAGTCACCATTTTACATTCAGTAGTGGCGTGCCTCCTGGCAGCTCCCCCTCTTGGACCTTGCGAACCTGGGTAGAGAGTGCTACAGAGAGTTCCGTCAGTTTCCTTACATAATCAGTCATACCTATCTGGTGTACATCAAGAGCGGGCATATGACCTCCCTCTCTTGGTGGTCCTTTCCTTCTTAAACAAATGACTTTTATTCTTTTCTACCTCCCTGTCTCTAGCTTCCTGCACTGCCTCTCTCAGTCCGCCTTCCATCGTACTCAGTTGGGCCCTGCTTGGCGGGCCCCCTCCTAGGTAACCTGCCTGTGTCCATTTCAACTTCACCCCTTCCCAAACCTTCTTTATAGACTTCCACTGTTCTTTTCCCCCTGACCTGTCTTGTATCTTCTGATCTAGAAAATCGTTAAATTTTAGCTTTGGAGTATTTGGGGTCGTCATATTGTATATATATTTTAATTTATATATTTTAACTTTTATCTCTATATTTTAAATCATCTGATTAAATTTCATCACTATATTTAGACTATCTGAATATACTTAGCCCGTCACTGGTAAATACCCGTGATGAATTCTTGGAGACACGTACTCTGTCTTATCTCAGAGTTCCTCCCTCGTACACTCAGAATTTTATGTTATGTGTGCTGTTTTATTTGTCAGACGTTGTGGAACGCGCAACCGGCAGATTATGCATTTGATTTAAACTATCAAACATTAGGCATTCAACTTACAGCATAGAATTAGACATTTTATCACATCACAATTTAAATCTATCTCTTACCGGTCACCGCCTGGACTATTGAATAGATTTTATCACAAGTTAAGTTTATTCCTTACCGGTCTCAGCCGGACTATTGAACAACTCTTATCACAATATTATTCGAAACCTCTCCTTACCGGTCTCAGCCTGGACTATTGAGTAGGTTATTTTACAAATTAAGTCTATTCCTTACTGGTCTCAGCCAGACTATTGAATAGGTCACAACACAATTAAAGCCTATCCTTACTGGTCTCAGCCAGACTATTGAACAGGTCACAATACAATTAAAGTCTATCCTTACTGGTCTCAGCCAGACTATTGAATAGGTCACAATACAATTAAAATCTATCCTTACTGATCTCAGTCAGACTGTTGAATAGGTCACAACACAATTAAGCCTATCCTTACTGATCTCTGTCAGACTGTTGAATAGGTCACAACACAATTAAGCCTATCCTTACTGATCTCAGTCAGACTGTTGAATAGGTCACAACACAATTAAGCCTATCCTTACTGATCTCTGTCAGACTGTTGAATAGGTCACAACACAATTAAACCTATCCTTACTGATCTCAGTCAGACTGTTGAATAGGTCACAACACAATTAAGCCTGTCCTTACTGGTCTCAGCCAGACTGTTGAACAGGTCACAACACAATTAAAGCCTGTCCTTACTGGTCTCAGCCAGACTGTTGAACAGGTCACAACACAATTAAAGCCTGTCCTTACTGGTCTCAGCCAGACTGTTGAACAGGTCACAACACAATTAAAGCCTGTCCTTACTGGTCTCAGCCAGACTGTTGAACAGGTCACAACACAATTAACCCTATCCTTACTGGTCTCAGCCAGACTATTGAATAGGTCTCATTTCAATTTAGCCCACATATGTTTACTTCTCTGTCATTCAGTTTGTCATCTATGCACATAAATTTAAACAAGAATTCTTACCCATACTCGGTACTACTGATCGAAATTTGGAAGGACTACACGACAATATGCAAAGTTTGATTTAACAGGTCTTGCTTACCTTGTTTATGGTCGACCAGAAGATCAGTTTCCCGAGTTGAGCAGAACTGTCGTCCTCCCCCCCAAAAGATTTCACCTGTCCTCCGTGAACCGTCCTTTCACCAACTCGCCCCCTCACATCCACATCAACCACTCTGGACCGGGTATCTAGACAACCATCCTCTGCTACCAAGTTTCTGTTGATAATGGGATATGGAGAAGGGTGAGCCGGTCAAGGATCGATTCAGACAAGGTGGTAAATTGTATGACAAGCGACAGTTTAATTTAAGAGTAAAGATATCTGGTACAAGCGTATACGGACTCGTTCATTTAGCTCATAAGGAACCTCCAGAAAAAGCCCAGATAACAGAGTGCATAGACATTTTATACAGCACAGAAAGTAGGTTGAGTCTGGAAGTTCTGGTCCTCTGGTTGGTTCTGGACAGGTTGTTGTCTTCTCAGATTGGTCCTGATGAGCTGGGCGTCATCCTTCTGAGTCTTGTAGCAAAAGTTCTTTGTTACCAAATGTTCAGCTAAGCAGGAGATTTTGTGTGTGCGTAGTCAGCCCTCTGTCCTTCGGTATGTGTGTGTGTGTCTTATTATCTCGTGAAATGCAGACCCAAGCACCCTTTTCTTATCAGTGTTTATGAAAGGTTTACGTCAGCCCTCTGTCCTTGGGTGTGTGTGTGGGTCTCTGTATCTGTTTATGAGTTTGTGAGAAACCCTGTTTTGAAAGAAGTTAGTTATAACAATGTAATAGCAATATGCTTGTGTTATTTTAAATGGTATTTATTACATTATCGAATTAAGAGTAATGAAACAGGCAGAAAGCATGGCTTGAATCCTCAACTTTCTGGCCCGAAGCACAGCTAGCCATCGACTGTGCCACACAAAAACATGCTCAAGTGGCAGAGTCGATATCCACCCTTATAAACCAGGGTCGCTACAATATGAAAAGAGGGCAAAATTACATACCTTACTGACGTATTACTGTAACCATGTGGCCTATGTAAATAAAATATGTAAAAAAGACCAAATGGCAGAATAGAATACCCAATGGAATATTGAAGAACACTGGTTCAGAATAAGAAAATGTGTATTTGCAGTGGAGAACCACTCATGATTTACCTCCTTGCTGCTACTACTTAGTCTCACTGTTTAATCAAATGTAAAGTTGTGAGAATGTGCAATACTTGGACTGAAATAGCTGCCGTTAATCATTTTGGGTGTGGGTACTGTTTATATTTAGGTGCAGGAGATCCACAATACTTTTAAGCTAATATTTTTTAAGAGGGCAGAAACTCGAGCAGTAGAACATTTTAGGTGCACGTACTCAGCTCCGGTGAGCTCCTGCCCATGTCAAGCACTTGATTATATACAGTATATATATGCAAATACACATTTATTTTTTAATTTCACCTTTATTTAACCAGGTAGGCTAGTTGAGAACAAGTTCTCCTTGTCACGATCGTCAATGGGTGAGAGAGAGGACCAAGGCGCAGCGTGTGCAAAATACATTCTCTTTTATTTCGAGAAGGGAAAAAACACGCAACGAACACTATAACAAAACGAAACAAAACAAAACAACAAACGATCGTGAAGCTATAAACGTAAGTGCACACACAAGCTACAAACGTACAACATAGACAATTACCCACATTAACCTAGTGCCTATGGCTGTCTTAAATATGGCTCCCAATCAGAGACAATTAATGACATCTGTCTGATTGAGAACCATTCAGGCAACCATAGACACAGCGAGACACCTACACTAAACACAAACCCATCTACTCTACTAAACCCCCTAAACCATACAACCACCCTAGACAATACAAAAACACATACCTTCCCCATGTCACACCCTGACCTAACTAAAAATAATAAAGAAAACAAAGAATACTAAGGCCAGGGCGTGACAATACCCCCCCCCCCAAAGGTGCGGACTCCGGCCGCACAACCTGACATAGAAGGGGAGGGTCCGGGGTGGGCCTTATTATGGCGGCGGCTCGGGTGCGGGACGTGGCCCCCACTCCACCATTGTCAATACCCGCTTTGGTGGCGCCTCTGGAGCGGCGACCCTTGTAGCAAGTCCCGGACTGAAGACCATCCCAGAGGCCGCCACCGGACGGATGGGTAGCTCCGGACTGAGGGGTAGCTCCGGACTTTAGGGGTAGCTCCGGACTGAGGGACGGCAGCTCCAGACTGAGGGACGGCAGCTCCGGACTGAGGGACGGCAGATCCTGGCTGACTGGCGGCTCTGGCAGATCCTGGCTGACTGGCGGCTCTGGCAGATCCTGGCTGGCTGGCGGCTCTGGCAGATCCTGGCTGACTGGCGGCTCTGGCGGATCCTGGCTGACTGGCGGCTCTGGCGGCTCTGGCGGATCCTGGCTGACTGGCGGCTCTGGCGGATCCTGGCTGACTGGCGGCTCTGGCGGATCCTGGCTGACTGGCGGCTCTGGCGGATCCTGGCTGACTGGCGGCTCTGGCGGATCCTGGCTGACTGGCGGCTCTGGCGGATCCTGGCTGACTGGCGGATCCTGGCTGACTGGCGGCTCTGGCGGATCCTGGCGGCTCTGGCGGATCCTGGCTGACTGGCGGCTCTGGTGGATCCTGGCTGACTGGCGGCTCTGGCGGATCCTGGCTGACTGGCGGCTCTGGCGGATCCTGGCTGACTGGCGGCTCTGGCGGATCCTGGCTGACTGGCGGCTCTGGCGGATCCTGGCTGACTGGCGGCTCTGGCGGATCCTGGCTGACTGGCGGCTCTGGCGGATCCTGGCTGACTGGCGGCTCTGGCGGATCCTGGCTGACTGGCGGCTCTGGCGGATCCTGGCTGACTGGCGGCTCTGGCGGCTCCTGACTGACGTACGGCTCTGACGGCTCGGGACAGACGGACGGCTCTAACAGCTCGGGACAGACGGACGGCTCTAACGGCTCGGGACAGACGGACGGCTCAGATGGCGCTGGGCAGACGGACGGCTCAGATGGCGCTGGGCAGACGGACGGCTCAGATGGCGCTGGGCAGACGGACGGCTCAGATGGCGCTGGGCAGACGGACGGCTCAGATGGCGCTGGGCAGACGGACGGCTCAGATGGCGCTGGGCAGACGGACGGCTCAGATGGCGCTGGGCAGACGGACGGCTCAGATGGCGCTGGGCAGACGGATGGCTCAGATGGCGCAGGGCAGACGGATGGCTCAGATGGCGCAGGGCAGACGGATGGCTCAGATGGGGCTGGGCAGACGGGCAGTTCAGGCGCCGCTGGGCAGACGGCAGACTCTGGCCGGCTGAGGCGCACTGTAGGCCTGGTGCGTGGTGCCGGAACAGGTGGTACCGGGCTGGGGACACGCACCTGAAGGCTAGTGCGGGGAGAAGGAACAGGGCATACTGGACCCTGGAGACGCACATTTGGCCTAGTGCGTGGTGCCGGCACTGGTGGTACCGGGCTGGGGACACGCATCTCAGGGCTAGTGCGGGGAGCAGCAACAGGACGCACAGGACTCTGGAGACGCACAGGAGGCTTGGTGCGTGGTGTAGGCACTGGTGGTAATGGGCTGGAGACACGCACCATAGGGCTAGTGCGTGGAGGAGGAACAGGGCTCTGGAGACGCACAGGAAGCCTGGTGCGTGGTGTAGGCACTGGTGGTACTGGGCTGGGGCGGGGAGGTGGCGCCGGAAATAGTGGACCGTGCAGGCGTACTGGCTCCCTTGAGCACTGAGCCTGTCCAACCTTACCTGGTTGTATGCTCCCCGTCGCCCGACCAGTGCGGGGAGGTGGAATAACCCGCACCGGGCTATGTAGGCGAACCGGGGACACCATGCGTAAGGCTGGTGCCATGTAAGCCGGCCCGAGGAGACGCACTGGAGACCAGACGCGTTGAGCCGGCTTCATGGCACCTGGCTCAATACTCAATCTAGCCCGGCCGATACGAGGAGCTGGTATGTACCGCACCGGGCTATGCACATGTACAGGAGACACCATGCGCTCTACTGCGTAACACGGTGTCTGCCCGTACTCTCGCTCTCCACGGTAAGTACAGGGAGTAGGCGCAGGTCTCCTACCTGACTTCGCCACGCTCCCTTTTAGCCCCCCCCCCCAAGAAATTTTTGGGGCTGACTCACAGGCTTCCTACCGCGTCTTCGTGCTGCCTCCATTCGCCGGTATCCCTCCTCGCACTGCGCCAGAGAATCCCAGGCGGGCTCCGGCACTCGCCCTGGGTCGATCGCCCACCTGTCGATCTCCTCCCACGTAGTGTAGCCCAGATCCTGCTCCCTTTGCCATAAATCCTGTGTGTATTGCTCCTGTTGCCGCTTGACACACCGCTTGGTCCGATTCTGGTGGGTAATTCTGTCACGATCGTCAATGGGTGAGAGAGAGGACCAAGGCGCAGCGTGTGCAAAATACATTCTCTTTTATTTCGAGAAGGGAACAAACACGCAACGAACACTGTAACAAAACGAAACAAAACAACAAACGATCGTGAAGCTATAAACGTAAGTGCACACACAAGCTACAAATGTACAACATAGACAATTACCCACATTAACCTAGTGCCTATGGCTGTCTTAAATATGGCTCCCAATCAGAGACAATTAATGACATCTGTCTCTGATTGAGAACCATTCAGGCAACCATAGACACAGCGAGACACCTACACTAAACACAAACCCATCTACTCTACTAAACCCCCTAAACCATACAACCACCCTAGACAATACAAAAACACATACCTTCCCCATGTCACACCCTGACCTAACTAAAAATAATAAAGAAAACAAAGAATACTAAGGCCAGGGCGTGACACTCCTTTACAACTTCGACTTGGCCAAGAAAAAGCAAAGCAGTGCGACACAAACAACAACACGGAGTTACACATGGAATAAACAAACATACAGTCAATAACACAATAGAGAAAAAGTCTATATACAGTGTGTGCAAATGAGGTGACAAGTATTTTTGCTTCCCCTTTTCTGTAATAAATATGATTTGCAGTGTTCTATTTTTGACACTCGTTTGTGTAAGTGTGGATAGTCAATAGGCTCGGTGCTGTATGTTATGTACTAAACTAATAATATAGTGATTGAAGCCAGACTGGATGTACAAGGATCGAGGACACTGATACTCTGTATGTTATTGTATTTATGACCTTATGAACACTGTCATTCTGTAGCAGCTAGCAAAGTCACTGTCTTTTGTTGTCACTCCCAGGATGATCCCAGGATGATGTTTACGGAACATTGGTGCTGTGAGACTGGAATATTAGGGCCTACTTGGAGAAGGCAAGTTAGACGTTTTTCTTGGCTTCTGTGTGAGAGGTGTCTCCCTGTTTGCAAACTTGTATTGAACCGAAGTGATTTATGATTGACTATATCCGCGACTGCTCTGCTCTTTTGTTCACCTGAAATCCTCTCTTACACCTTAGCCACGTGATTAGACCCATCCTACCTGTCGGAACTGTCAAACTGGTTATGCCATAATCATAACCAACCACACAACCAGATAAAGGGAGGTGGGGAGTGGTAGGAGGTGGTGCTAGAGAGCTGGACAAGACATCCTCTTCACTCTTTACACAGATTTTGAGGTTTGAAGTGTTTTTTGTGTTCTTTAACAGTGCTTTCAATTTGGATTAAGAAGCATCTTTTGAACTAAGAAAGCTAGAGGCAACCCAGGAAGAAGAATACAGGACCAGGAATGACAGTAAGCCTCAGATATACTGTAGAGAAAAGGAAAAGGAACACAATTACATACAAAGCAGTTCATAGATTTGCTTCAGGCTTCATGCTGTAGGCTATGGGAGGACTATGGTAACAAACGAGTCATAGAAACTCACTCATACAACCACACATTATCATTGACTCAGTGAATAAGGTAAACCGTTTAATAGTCACTGTGCTCTCTGCCACACAAAATTAATATTGTAAAGATGTAGGATATATAGATATACATACAGTATATACACATAAAAAGTCCAGCAGACACACATACATTCACACAGGGACAAATACATAGACTGAAAGAACATAAAGGACCAACACCCACACAAACTCCCAGAGGCAGCCATGAGGGTTGTATTGGTGCTAGGAGGCATAACTATCCTGGTCTCTATGGGCCTGGCCCTGATCGTCTTTGGCCAGCACCTGACAGAAGCCAAGCTGACCCTGCAGAACCTGCATCTGGATCAGATGCAGTGGGCACGCGTCAACCAACTCAAGGAGAGGCAGTGGCTGGAAAACCTGCTGAAGGGGCAGCTAGACTGGAAGAAGAAGAATGTGGAGGAGATGGGGGCAGAGGTGAACAAACTGACCGAAGAGGAGGAGAAGAAGAAGACTGAGGTCGAGGCCTGCCAGGCAGACAAGGTGAGCGACAGATCATTACTGTTCTATACATACTAGACAGACCTGGGTTAAATACTGTACATATAGACCATTGGTGTACTATAAAGACTAGACCAGGACTGCCCAACCCTCTTCATGGAGATCTACCGTCCTGTTCGTTTTCAGTCCAACCCTTACCTAACATACCTGATTCAGCTAGATAAGGCATTGGTGAGCAGCTAAAAGTAATATCAGGTGCTAAATTAGGGTTGGAGCGACAACCTGGAGGACAGTAGCTCTCCAGGTACAGGGCTGCCCTTCACTAGACAGACCTGGGTCGAATACTGAACATACAGGTATGTCAAATAATGGAGCTGTTCTTGATTTTGTTTTCCTGGTACAATGGATCCAATGGAATAGTCCCAAAAGTGCCAACCCCAAGCATTGAACAGTGATGATAATGGCTTCGGGCTGTGTAGCTTGGACCAGGGTGCACTAAACCAGAGCAATTGAAAGTATTTAACATTTGACCCAGGTTGGTGTATGGTGCTTGTCAACCCACTGGGCATACACTGACTGAATCAAAAATGAATCCACGTAATTTCAATGAAATGACGTTGAACAAACGTGTAATAAACGTTGAATTGACGTCTGTGCGCAGTGGAAAGTGCTGAGTAGAAGGATTTGAAGGACTCAGATAAGGATTTTTAGTATGTACAGCAAACAATAGGCGTGAATGTTATTTTTCCCCTTTAACTATGTTTTGTGTTATCTCTCACCTTCGGCACAAAGAAACAAAAGGAGGAAGAACTTGCACCCATACAGAAGGAGCAGAGTGATATTGAAGGTATGTGAGTCTTTTCTAGTAGAGTTGTTATTCCTGTAGCCACTTGTGCCACAAGGTGGGGAAATCTGGTAACATGTCAGCCACTGTAACGTAGTGCATCTCTCTCTCTGGGTGCATTTCGGAAGTGGCTTCCCTTTGCCTCTCTTCTCTGCTCCTCTCTTCTGATCTCCTCTCCTTGTCGGGTCTCCTCAGCGACGTTCAAAACTGAAAAGGAGGCTTGGACTGGGGAGATCACCACTCTCAAACAGCAGTTGGAGCAGAGTAGCAAAGTGTGTGGTTTTGTAAAGGACTCAACAGATACAGTGTAAGTAGCAGATTTGTATTACCTTGAAAAAATATATATATTTTATATATTTTTTATTTCACCTTTATTTAACCAGGTAGGCCAGTTTAGAACAAGTTCTCATTTACAACTGCGACTTGGCCAAGATAAAGCAAAGCAGTGCGACACAAACAACAACACAGAGTTACACATGGAATAAACAAGCGTACAGTCAATAACACAATAGAAAAAAAGTCTATATACAGTGTGTGCAAATAGCGTGAGGAGGTAAGGCAATAAATAGGCCATAGTAGCGAAATAATTACAATTTAGCAAAATAACACTGAAGTGATAGATGTGCAGATGATGATGTGCAAGTAGAAATACTGGTGTGCAAAAGAGCAGAAAAGTAAGTAAAAACAACAATATGGGGATGAGGTAGGTAGATTACATGGGCTATTTACAGATGGGCTATGTACAGCTGCAGCAGATCGGTTAGCTGCTCAGATAGCGGATGTTTAAAGTTAGTGAGGGAAATATAAGTCTCCAACTTCAGTGACTTTTGCAATTTGTTCCAGTCAAAAATAAAACTGTACAAGTCTATTCACAGCACTGGTGAAACATCCAACAAAGTTCGTGATGATAATAAAACCTCTTGTTTTCTCCAGGAAATTATGTCCACCCAAAGAAGGAGCAGCAAAAGCTGAAGCGGCCCCTGTAAAAGCTGAAGCGGCCCCTGTAAAAGCTGAAGTGGTCCCTGTAAAAGCTGAAGCGGCCCCTGTAAAAGCTGAAGCGGCCCCTGTAAAAGCTGAAGCGGTCCCTGTAAAAGCTGAAGTGGCCCCTGTAAAAGCTGAAGTGGCCCCTGTAAAAGCTGAAGTGGCCCCTGTAAAAGTTGAAGCGGCCCTTGTAAAAGCTGAAGCGGCCCCTGTAAAAGCTGAAGTGGCCCCTGTAAAAGCTGAAGCGGTCCCTGTAAAAGCTGAAGTGGCCCCTGTAAAAGCTGAAGCAGCCACTGTAAAAGCCGAAGAGGTCCCTGCACAAGCTGAAGCCGCCCCTGCTCCAAAGCAGTAAACGGCTCAAATTTCTCTCAGAATAACATTAATAGTGTGTAGTCATTCATTCATGATGCACACTCATATTTATGTTGTTTGTTTGTGGGTAATCTTGGCAACCCAGAAACGAAAATCTCATTTAAATTACACCATTTAGTTTTGTAGTTGTCCACAAGAGATTAGGTTGTGGGCGTTGTCAATGTGTCATTTTGGCACACTTCTAGAGGCCTAAGAAAGGCTTCCAAACTGGCAGTAACTACAGGGCAAAACAGACCAAAAGTACAAATCAAAAAACTCAACCATATTTAAGGTTTAAGATGAGCTGTCATTCCAATTTGTCCCTTAGACATTGTAAATTAATGACACATTATAACCAATCACAGTCGACTTAAATTGTTACAGCATTCCCACTCACGGGTGCAACAAATAGATCCTCTTACAAGGCACGCCTCAAAATATGTTAATGAGACAGAAACAACAATTCCATGCACCCATTAGTGGTCAAAAGTTTTTGGCGGTCCAAAGATACATTACGCATCACAATAGGAATTATATTTCTGTTGTAAACTGCTGTTTTTTAATACTGTAGATATGGATAACATGGGTTAGGCCAATCAAAACATGCACCATCTACACACGCAGCAGCGAGAATTGCATTGAATCTAAATATACATTTTCAATCATTTACCACCCGTGAGGGCGGGGTACCACCAGTATAATATTTTAAATTTTTTACATTTATTTATTTCACCTTTATTTAACCAGGTAGGCTAGTTGAGAACAAGTTCTCATTTGCAACTGCGACCTGGCCAAGATAAAGCATAGCAATTCGACACATACAACAACACAGAGTTACACATGGAATAAACAAAACATACAGTCAATAATACAGTAGAAAAAAGTCTATATACAATGTGAGCAAATGAGGTGAGATAAGGGAGGTAAAGGCAAAAAAGGCCATGGTGGCGAGGTAAATACAATATAGCAAGTAAAACACTGGAATGGTAGATTTGCAGTGGAAGAATGTGCAATGTAGAAATAGAAATAATGGGGTGCAAAAGAGCATAAATAAATAAATACAGTAGGGGAAGAGGGAGTTGTTTGGGCTAAATTATAGATGGGCTATGTACAGGTGCAGTAATCTGTGAGCTGCTCTGACAGTTGGTGCTTAAAGCTAGTGAGGGAGATAAGTGTAGGCTATTTCACAAAATAGACCTAGTGGATACTGAATAGGGTGCCATTCAATGCAACAACATCATCTTTTTTTTTTACAGGGCGGGATTAGATTGTCGTCACCTGCGAGAGGCATTGTCATTTTCAGAATGCGGTTCGGTCGCTCCTGCTCATTAACCTTATAGCAGGGTAGTAATGTCATTATGACTCACAGACATTCTTCAAGGGATAATCCACCCCGGACGACTAATTATTATGATTAACAGTGTTAAACAGTGTTAAAAAAACACTAATAGGCTATGTGAAAATAATGTTTTTTTGTGAACAAATGTTTCACTTTGTCATTATAACGAGGTTGGTAGCAACATGTGAAAATCGCTGCAAAACCCACAATACAATGCTATCGCTGGTCTTGCTAGCTAGCAAGGTAGCTAGCTAGCAAACGTAGCTACACACAATAATACCAAAGCCAATATCAGCATGTGAAGTATCACAGGGCGCATTACGAGATGGTACTTAAAGAAGAAACTGTTGAATAATTTGGTACACTGTTTAGATTGAGCACATCTAAGCGAAATATACGTTGTCATGACGATATAAACGGATGGATGTGTTCTAGACACGTGTGCCCTTACCATCTTTTGGCTGATTTGGCGAGCTGGAGTGCAGTAAATTGTTTTAAAACCGATATGAAATGCGATAGTGTGTTATCCCCAGTGACAGAACCATGTATGACGCGTTTCTACACGATTTCCTGATTTCACAGACGGATCACAGAGAAGTTAAATCACGGAGATTTTTTTATTTTTTCCCCCCACTGATAGAACATAGTCTTTCACCAAATTGACAGGGATTTCAGGATTTTTATGTCTGGGGGTGGATTATTGTTGATAATGGGATATGGAGAAGGGTGAGCCGGTCAAGGATCGATTCAGACAAGGTGGTAAATTGTATGACAAGCGACAGTTTAATTTAAGAGTAAAGATATCTGGTACAAGCGTATACGGACTCGTTCATTTAGCTCATAAGGAACCTCCAGAAAAAGCCCAGATAACAGAGTGCATAGACATTTTATACAGCACAGAAAGTAGGTTGAGTCTGGAAGTTCTGGTCCTCTGGTTGGTTCTGGACAGGTTGTTGTCTTCTCAGATTGGTCCTGATGAGCTGGGCGTCATCCTTCTGAGTCTTGTAGCAAAAGTTCTTTGTTACCAAATGTTCAGCTAAGCAGGAGATTTTGTGTGTGCGTAGTCAGCCCTCTGTCCTTGGGTATGTGTGTGTGTGTCTTATTATCTCGTGAAATGCAGACCCAAGCACCCTTTTCTTATCAGTGTTTATGAAAGGTTTACGTCAGCCCTCTGTCCTTGGGTGTGTGTGTGGGTCTCTGTATCTGTTTATGAGTTTGTGAGAAACCCTGTTTTGAAAGAAGTTAGTTATAACAATGTAATAGCAATATGCTTGTGTTATTTTAAATGGTATTTATTACAAATCCCCCTCTTCACGTCTCATAAGAGACGTGACAAAAGCTAGGACAAAAGCTATAAATGGCAAAATTAGAGTAAACTTTATCAGAAGATAAAGTTTTGATTCCCTCTCTTCACGTCTCACAAGAGACGTGACATAAATTTTAAGCGAATCCAGGCACAAGAAGGGAAACTTTTTCCAGAAGAAAAAGTTTTGATTCCCTCTCTTCACGTCTCCTAAGAGACGTGACATAAACATGGGATCAAGCAGGAGTAGTATATGCAGAAACTTTCTTGAAGAGAAAGTTTCATATGCCCTCTCTTCACGTCTCCTAAGAGACGTGACATAAACTAGAAAAAGGTAAAAGCAGCAGGCATGTTGTTGTCCTCAAAAGATGAAGGGCCTTCATCCCCTAAAAGAGGAAACATCTGGGAAGGGCTTGTTGGGTCAATGGCTTTAGATATGACCCTAGTGGTGAGTGAACGAATGCATGGTATGCAACAGCAACCACACAAAACCAAAATGGCTGCAAACACTGAGATAGAAACCAAAATTGAGGACACCAGGGTTTTATATTTCCCAAAAGCATCCATCCAGGAATCCCACATGGAGGTATCTACACCAGAATGGGATTTCATTTTACCATTAAGAGTCCTCAAGCCTTCTAAGGCAATGGTCAGGCTACCATCAGTGGCGGTGTTGTTAGGTATAAAGGTGCAACACTGTTCACCAAACATAGAGCATACACCTCCCTTCTCAGAGAGTAGCATGTCTACTGCAATGCGGTTTTGGAAGGCCATCAAGCTGGTAGCCGCCAATTGGCCATGTACCGCCTCAAAGCCTTGCTGGGTCCAATTGCCTAGTTTTTGGACATTAAAATGAATGTAGTTGATTCTATCGACATTCTTATTAATGGTGCACCACCAGCATATTGATGACTCAAAACCGGCTGCCACTTGATCCACAAGTTTATACTTATCTGGCACCCCCCTAGGGATCCCAATGGCATCAAGATAGGTGGGGTCTCCAGGATCCACTCCTGTTGATCTTTTGGACCGGGATAAATCCCCGTCCCTCTCTACACGGGCCATCAGGTCCTTTACTTCCATAGGATACACTGAAACAGGAAGAAGCAGAGAGACAAGAGCACAAAGACCAGTGGCATTCCCTGGCAGGCGGTCATATAGATGATTTCCTCCACACCACCACCAGACATCAGCTCTAGACACAGGTTGGAAAGGGGCATTAGGATTATGGGTGTTATTGCACCATTCATAAGGTAGTGCTCCCAGCATTGGAGGGCCAAGGGACATATTTATACAAGTAAAATTAGCCCTGGCAACCCGAGAAGAAAACATCGGGGCCCGTCTGGTACTTTTAACAATAGGATAAACCTTGTTCCACATAGAACAGTTGGCAGTTGGGTTGTCATGCTTCATAACAGGAAGCAGACATACATCAGGTAGGGTAGCCGGTACAATGCGTAGGAGTGGACGGGCTCCCATACATACCACACAGCTCTGGTGGGTGGCCTTGCCCGCCTCCTCAGCCAATAATAGCCAATTATTCGTAAGTCCCGAGACCCCTGTAGCTGTAAGGATAGCACCATCGAGAGTGGGCGGTGCAAGTTTGCCCACGATAAGGATGAGCAAGGACCAAAAGGAGACCACTCCAAGAACTACCCCTGGACACATTAGTAACCAAAAAACGAGAATATGTTAAACCCTCAGGTCCATCCCTCTATACAACCTGTATCAGGTGGGCTCGTCGCCACCCGGGAACTTCAAACCTTCACAACAGGGAGGACAAACATCACTTTTTATTCATTCGACAACATCAACTACAGCGAACCAAGGGTCCTCCTCTGTCAGGCCCATTCTCCTGCGAAAGCTTGATTTCGTATCAGCCTCTCCAACTGGAGCATCAAGCAGCGGCATCATACCATAGGCCCTTTCCACATCTGTAACAGACTTCTTCAAACAAGGTATGATACAGGCATTACGGAACATGAGCATACGAAAACAACAACTTAGGGTCAGAAATCCAGTAATCATCACTGCAGTGTACTTACCAAACCAACCACCCAGCCAGGGGAACAGTCCACTCTCCTCCACACCTGCAAGACCCCTCACCTCCACCGATAACCTTGCCAACCCACTCAGAGCTTTTGAAATGCTCCCATCCGGACTAGTATTGTTACATACACCTCCCTGGTCGGCCAGAATCATGTCCAGTGCTAGTCTATTTTGTCTACTGGTTTGAAAGGTAGCATCCAATTATTCAGCCACCCCCGTAAGTACTGTGTGGGTGTATTTAACAAATCATTATTAATTATAGTAGATATAATTGATCCAGGCATTATGCTTAGCGTCAACAATAGCTGGGCCAATGATGGGCATCAGATGCCACAGGCCATCATTCCTGTTTAATGTCTGGAATTCGTGGGGGACCCCTATTGGGACCCCCAACAGGTTGGTGTGGATGTTATCTGTACTCTCGGACCAAGGAGCGTCACGTTTCTGCCGTCTCCTGGGTTGGTCCCAAGCCTCTGTCATGTGCAGCTCCCAAAAGTTGGTTAGCTGTAACCTCAATAATAGGCAATGGTGTTTATCAGACTGGCCAAAACACATGTTCCCTGATAATCTCCTTTCAAAATGGGGTCAACCGCCTGGCAGGTCCACACATCCACCATACATCAGCAACACCTCTAGTTAATAGTGACATTAGTGATGCAGGCAGTAGTAGGGAACCTCCCATAGTCTATACCTCTACCTATACCAGTGTTACAGCTGTAATATCCCCCATATGCCTTAACCCCCCATGGTGTCTTCTGGGGACGGACTTCTGGGAACACAAGACTCAGAGTTTTACACAGGGTTGAATTTGGCTTAAACTTTCCAATATGCACATCCAACCTTCCCCCTTACTTAGGGCAAATGGGTGAGCAGCCAGAATAGGTCTGGCATGTCCACATACGACACAGTCCTTTCTATTAAGTGTTTTGTAGGCCAACCACATATTCTCCCTTCCCTCATAACCAGTTTCAGTCCCCAATTGGTCACTATCTGAGATGTCTTTTACATTTATTACCTATACCAGATTGTAGAGTTCAGGTGATGGCGTGGGACTTGGTCTTGAAGCGGTGGAGGAGGCCGGCTGAACCTGGTCTGTTGGAACTGGTGGTGGTTCTGGCAGTACTGTGATGGTAACATCCCCATCGTATCCTAAACAGACAGCTCAGGACCACAAGCAGTCCTGCAAAGCCCCACCCTCTCCCAGAGAACACATCATCAGCCAGAGACCAAGCAACACTTTCACTTCTATGAATGTACACAGTGAGGAAAGGTCGGGGGCAGGGAATTCTTCATTAAGGAGTTGATCCCCGAACTCTATTAGTAACGGTTCTTCTCCTTAACTCTGTGAACATTCGGCAGTGTCAGTGTGTCTCACCCTCCAAGTGCGATATGCCCCCAGGTCGAGTGAATCACCTTCTCCTTTAATTCACCTGTAATGCATAAAATCTTGGACATACAGGTTTGGTTAACAAACAGTTTCTCATTTGTTCTATCTGATTATATATTTAAATTCTATGCCTATTTTTTTAGCTAGAATTTTTTAATTTTAAATTAGTTTATTATCCAATAGGCCCCATCCTATCCTAGACCACAATGTACCCCTCCCCCGTTTGATACCTGGCTCTGGCCAGGTATCAACCTTACCTACTCTAAATAATGACTTAGTACATTATAATATAGAAACGTCCCTTTCATTCGCCGCATATCCAATTCTCCCTTGGGCGTACATTCATATCTATTCTTTTCCAATTCTCTGTCAAGTGACTTATCTACTTTAAAATGTATCTGTGCTGCTTATATGTGTTAACCCCCTTCTGTCCTATCTTATTTCACAGCCTACCTTGCTCATTTCCTGGTCCACCCTCCCCACTCTACTCTCAAACCTTCAAGGTCTCAACAGTGCGGGGTAGACCCATCTGTCTGCCTTTTTCTAATAATAGTCAATAACAACTATGTGTTCTTTTGCAATATTAACTAAGTGTCTCACTGTTTTGACTTTATCTATCCCAAATGGATTTAAAATTAACAACATGTCTTATAGTGTCAATCTCTAAAGTCCTTACATAACCTTAATAAACCTATCTCTATCTTCTTATGGCCAAAACAAATGCTAACCATATAAATTCCTTTCTTTACTAATAAGCTCTCTATCACTTTTATTTCCATGCCCTATAGGCTTAAAATATCTCCTGTTCAAACCAATTCAATAACAGCCCATTCAAAACCGTCATAGCCAATGTTTAAAAACAGAATCCTGACTCCTCTGTGGTTAAAACTACAATTATGGTCAAGAGTTATAAACTCTATTATATCAATTTACCTCAAAACTAGTATTCCCAAATGACCACAATTTCATTATTCTCACTACATCCCCCCGTGATTGATCAAGTCACAGGAAAATGCAACGAAAAGAGGTCAAAAAGGTTACACCTACATTCGTGTTCCATACCATATCTAGACATACCAAAATAACCCTTTATCTTAACAAAGTCCCTTGTCTAAATAAAACTCAGAAAGTAAAACACCTAATATTATCTTGTCTCTCGGAACACGGAAAACCCCTTAACCCAAAACGTTTACCACAAAAACAAAACCTAATAATTATGATAATACCCTTAAATCATTCGTTTTAAATTTCCCCGATGTTTCATGTACTAACCATACAACTGTGATAAACGTACACTGTCCCTTTAAAAACTCTCATGCCGCCATTCTACTCTGCGGGCCGGTCATTGTTCCCCATAATGAAAACAGATCACGTTTAGAACACGTTTACTTATTGTTCGAATTCTCTGGTGTTACCTAAACAAAAACCAATAACTTTAGCAACTTTTGAAAAGTAACTTAAAGCTATAATGTACACATTTTCCCTCTAAATGACACAACCAATTTTCTCTAGCATAATTCAATACGGCCACACCCGGTGGGGAAAGTACAAATTGTATCCCGTTCCTCCTATAATACTCAATGCTAATTCAAAGTTGTGGTTAAATATATGGATTTGCCAATCATTATCAAATGTTAAATATACAGGTTTAGTACTTTTATCAAATAGATTAGTATAGTTCAAATAAAGATATGCATTTACTAGCGCTCAACCTGTGTTCAGAACGCAGCAACTAGCCAATATAATACCAAAAATGACTGTCTTATTCATGCCTCTAGGCAAAACATCTAGTTACTCCAACTAAGTTTGGCAGCAAAACTATCGTATAAGTAAAATCAACTTCTCAACTTTCTCCATTCCAAAGTGTAAACTTACCATATACTTCGCTAAATTTATATCGCATGTCAGCCAATCCATAACAATAATATCATTAGTCTGTAAATTTAACCTAAATAAGTTATTAAATGTATTCTCTCTACTCCGAATTGGTTTTAAGTTTTTCTCTGTCACCAGCATTCAAACAGGCTCCCCGTTTGCTGGGAGACCGTTGAGTGCTACAATACTGCCATCTTCTGTCCATTCTCTGTACAGCTCTCCACCCCCATACTATTCTAAGAGTTATGAGTGTGTGAAGGAATATCACAAATAAGGGGCCAGATATCCCTAATCTCGCCCAGGGAGGGAGATATCCCGTTTCCCGGCGAGATTCCTTAGTTCGTGTGACTGGGAGTCTCCTCCACATTCTCACAAACTAAGGGATCTGAATTTGGTGTCGAATTTAGGGCACACAAGTCACCCCTGACCTCAGTCAAAATTCTGGAAGGAGTTGGTGCTGGAGTGCAATGTGTGAGGTGGTGCCAAGGTGCGCCTGATTTACCTTTGACCTGACTGAGTGTGAAGTAACCTCCTTCACTTCGTACGGTCCAGTCCACCTGGGTTCTAGCCACTTTCTCTTGTGGACTTTCACCCCCACCCAGTCACCATTTTACATTCAGTAGTGGCGTGCCTCCTGGCAGCTCCCCTCTCTTGGACCTTGCGAACCTGGGTAGAGAGTGCTACAGAGAGTTCCGTCAGTTTCCTTACATAATCAGTCATACCTATCTGGTGTACATCAAGAGCGGGCATATGACCTCCCTCTCTTGGTGGTCCTTTCCTTCTTAAACAAATGACTTTTATTCTTTTCTACCTCCCTGTCTCTAGCTTCCTGCACTGCCTCTCTTAACCCACATTCCATCGTTGTCAGCTGGGCCCGGCTTGGCGGGCCCCCTCCTAGGTAACCTGCCTGCGTCCACTTCAACTTCACCCCTTCCCAAACCTTCTTTATTGACTTCCACTGTTCTTTTCCCCCTGACCTGTCTTGTATCCTCTGATCTAGAAAATCGTTAAATTTAAGCTTTGGAGTATTTGGGGTCGCCATATTGTATATATATTTTAATTTATATATTTTAACTTTATCTCTATATTTTAAATCATCTGATTAAATTTCATCACTATATTTAGACTATCTGAATATACTTAGCCCGTCACTGGTAAATACCCGTGATGAATTCTTGGAGACACGTACTCTGTCTTATCTCAGAGTTCCTCCCTCGTACACTCAGAATTTATGTTATGTGTGCTGTTTTATTTGTCAGACGTTGTGGAACGCGCAACCGGCAGATTATGCATTTGATTTAAACTATCAAACATTAGGCATTCAACTTACAGCATAGAATTAGACATTTTATCACATCACAATTAATCATCTCTTACCGGTCACGCCTGGACTATGAATTAGATTTTATCACGTTAAGTTATCCTTACCGGTCTCAGCCTGGACTATTGAAAATTTTATCACAAGTTATTATTCCTTACGGTCTCAGCCGGACTATTAGAACAAATTAGTTATCCTACTCTCAGCCAATATTAGTCACAACACAATTCTATCCTTACTGGTCTCAGCCTGGACTATTGAAGGTCAATACAATTAAGTCTATCCTTACTGGTCTCAGCCAGACTATTGAATAGGTCACAACACAATTAAGCCTATCCTTACTGGTCTCAGCCAGACTATTGAACAGGTCACAATACAATTAAGTCTATCCTTACTGGTCTCCAGACTGTTGAATAGGTCACAACACAATTAAATCTATCCTTACTGATCTCAGTCAGACTGTTGAATAGGTCACAACACAATTAAGCCTATCCTTACTGATCTCTGTCAGACTGTTGAATAGGTCACAACACAATTAAGCCTATCCTTACTGATCTCAGTCAGACTGTTGAATAGGTCACAACACAATTAAGCCTATCCTTACTGATCTCAGTCAGACTGTTGAATAGGTCACAACACAATTAAGCCTGTCCTTACTGGTCTCAGCCAGACTGTTGAACAGGTCACAACACAATTAAAGCCTGTCCTTACTGGTCTCAGCCAGACTGTTGAACAGGTCACAACACAATTAAAGCCTGTCCTTACTGGTCTCAGCCAGACTGTTGAACAGGTCACAACACAATTAACCCTATCCTTACTGGTCTCAGCCAGACTATTGAATAGGTCTCATTTCAATTTAGCCCACATATGTTTACTTCTCTGTCATTCAGTTTGTCATCTATGCACATAAATTTAAACAAGAATTCTTACCCATACTCGGTACTACTGATCGAAATTTGGAAGGACTACACGACAATATGCAAAGTTTGATTTAACAGGTCTTGCTTACCTTGTTATGGTCGACCAGAAGATCAGTTTCCCGAGTTGAGCAGAACTGTCGTCCTCCCCCCCAAAAGATTTCACCTGTCCTCCGTGAACCGTCCTTTCACCAACTCGCCCCCTCACATCCACATCAACCACTCTGGACCGGGTATCTAGACAACCATCCTCTGCTACCAAGTTTCTGTTGATAATGGGATATGGAGAAGGGTGAGCCGGTCAAGGATCGATTCAGACAAGGTGGTAAATTGTATGACAAGCGACAGTTTAATTTAAGAGTAAGATATCTGGTACAAGCGTATACGGGACTCGTTCATTTAGCTCATAAGGAACCTCCAGAAAAAGCCCAGATAACAGAGTGCATAGACATTTTATACAGCACAGAAAGTAGGGTTGAGTCTGGAAGTTCTGGTCCTCTGGTTGGTTCTGGACAGGTTGTTGTCTTCTCAGATTGGTCCTGATGAGCTGGGCGTCATCCTTCTGAGTCTTGTAGCAAAAGTTCTTTGTTACCAAATGTTCAGCTAAGCAGGAGATTTTGTGTGTGCGTAGTCAGCCCTCTGTCCATTCGGTATGTGTGTGTGTGTCTTATTATCTCGTGAAATGCAGACCCAAGCACCCTTTTCTTATCAGTGTTTATGAAAGGTTTACGTCAGCCCTCTGTCCTTGGGTGTGTGTGTGGGTCTCTGTATCTGTTTATGAGTTTGTGAGAACCCTGTTTTGAAAGAAGTTAGTTATAACAATGTAATAGCAATATGCTTGTGTTATTTTAAATGGTATTTATTACATTATCGAATTAAGAGTAATGAAACAGGCAGAAAGCATGGCTTGAATCCTCAACTTTCTGCCCGAAGCACAGCTAGCCATCGACTGTGCCACACAAAAACATGCTCAAGTGGGCAGAGTCGATATCCACCCTTATAAACAGGGTCGCTACAATATGAAAAGAGGGCAAAATTACATACCTTACTGACGTATTACTGTAACCATGTGGCCTATGTAATAAAATATGTAAAAAAGACCAAATGGCAGAATAGAATACCCAATGGAATATTGAAGAACACTGGTTCAGAATAAGAAAATGTGTATTTGCAGTGGAGAACCACTCATGATTTACCTCCTTGCTGCTACTACTTAGTCTCACTGTTTAATCAAATGTAAGTTGTGAGAATGTGCAATACTTGGACTGAAATAGCTGCCGTTAATCATTTTGGGTGTGGGTACTGTTTATATTTAGGTGCAGGAGATCCACAATACTTTTAAGCTAATATTTTTTAAGAGGGCAGAAACTCGAGCAGTAGAACATTTTAGGTGCACGTACTCAGCTCCGGTGAGCTCCTGCCCATGTCAAGCACTTGATTATATACAGTATATATATGCAAATACACATTTATTTTTTAATTTCACCTTTATTTAACCAGGTAGGCTAGTTGAGAACAAGTTCTCCTTGTCACGATCGTCAATGGGTGAGAGAGAGGACCAAGGCGCAGCGTGTGCAAAATACATTCTCTTTTATTTCGAGAAGGGAAAAAACACGCAACGAACACTATAACAAAACGAAACAAAACAAAACAACAAACGATCGTGAAGCTATAAACGTAAGTGCACACACAAGCTACAAACGTACAACATAGACAATTACCCACATTAACCTAGTGCCTATGGCTGTCTTAAATATGGCTCCCAATCAGAGACAATTAATGACATCTGTCTGATTGAGAACCATTCAGGCACCATAGACACAGCGAGACACCTACACTAAACACAAACCCATCTACTCTACTAAACCCCCTAAACCATACAACCACCCTAGACAATACAAAAACACATACCTTCCCCATGTCACACCCTGACCTAACTAAAAATAATAAAGAAAACAAAGAATACTAAGGCCAGGGCGTGACAATAACCCCCCCCCCCAAAGGTGCGGACCTCCGGCCGCACAACCTGACATAGAAGGGGAGGGTCCGGGGTGGGCCTTATTATGGCGGCGGCTCGGGTGCGGGACGTGGCCCCCACTCCACCATTGTCAATACCCGCTTTGGTGGCGCCTCTGGAGCGGCGACCCTTGTAGCAAGTCCCGGACTGAAGACCATCCCAGAGGCCGCCACCGGACGGATGGGTAGCTCCGGACTGAGGGGTAGCTCCGGACTTTAGGGGTAGCTCCGGACTGAGGGACGGCAGCTCCAGACTGAGGGACGGCAGCTCCGGACTGAGGGACGGCAGATCCTGGCTGACTGGCGGCTCTGGCAGATCCTGGCTGACTGGCGGCTCTGGCAGATCCTGGCTGGCTGGCGGCTCTGGCAGATCCTGGCTGACTGGCGGCTCTGGCGGATCCTGGCTGACTGGCGGCTCTGGCGGCTCTGGCGGATCCTGGCTGACTGGCGGCTCTGGCGGATCCTGGCTGACTGGCGGCTCTGGCGGATCCTGGCTGACTGGCGGCTCTGGCGGATCCTGGCTGACTGGCGGCTCTGGCGGATCTGGCTGACTGGGCGGCTCTGGCTGATCCTGGCTGACTGGCGGATCCTGCGGCTCTGGCGGCTCTGGCGGATCCTGGCGGCTCTGGCGGATCCTGGCTGACTGGCGGCTCTGGGGATCCTGGCTGACTGGCGGCTCTGGCGGATCCTGGGCTGACTGGCGGCTCTGGCGGATCCTGGCTGACTGGCGGGCTCTGGCGGATCCTGGCTGACTGGCGGCTCTGGCGGATCCTGGCTGACTGGCGGCTCTGGCGGATCCTGGCTGAATGGCGGCTTCTGGCGGATCCTGGCTGCTGCGGCTCTGGCGGATCCCTGGCTGACTGGCGGCTCTGGCGGATCCTGGCTGACTGGCGGCTCTGGCGGCTCCTGACTGACGTACGGCTCTGACGGCTCGGGACAAGACGGACGGCTCTAACAGCTCGGGACAGACGGACGGCTCTAACGGCTCGGGACAGACGGACGGCTCAGATGGCGCTGGGCAGACGGACGGCTCAGATGGCGCTGGGCAGACGGACGGCTCAGATGGCGCTGGGCAGACGGACGGCTCAGATGGCGCTGGGCAGACGGACGGCTCAGATGGCGCTGGGCAGACGGACGGCTCAGATGGCGCTGGGCAGACGGACGGCTCAGATGGCGCTGGGCAGACGGACGGCTCAGATGGCGCTGGGCAGACGGATGGCTCAGATGGCGCAGGGCAGACGGATGGCTCAGATGGCGCAGGGCAGACGGATGGCTCAGATGGGGCTGGGCAGACGGGCAGTTCAGGCGCCGCTGGGCAGACGGCAGACTCTGGCCGGCTGAGGCGCACTGTAGGCCTGGTGCGTGGTGCCGGAACAGGTGGTACCGGGCTGGGGACACGCACCTGAAGGCTAGTGCGGGGAGAAGGAACAGGGCATACTGGACCCTGGAGACGCACATTTGGCCTAGTGCGTGGTGCCGGCACTGGTGGTACCGGGCTGGGGACACGCATCTCAGGGCTAGTGCGGGGAGCAGCAACAGGACGCACAGGACTCTGGAGACGCACAGGAGGCTTGGTGCGTGGTGTAGGCACTGGTGGTAATGGGCTGGAGACACGCACCATAGGGCTAGTGCGTGGAGGAGGAACAGGGCTCTGGAGACGCACAGGAAGCCTGGTGCGTGGTGTAGGCACTGGTGGTACTGGGCTGGGGCGGGGAGGTGGCGCCGGAAATAGTGGACCGTGCAGGCGTACTGGCTCCCTTGAGCACTGAGCCTGTCCAACCTTACCTGGTTGTATGCTCCCCGTCGCCCGACCAGTGCGGGGAGGTGGAATAACCCGCACCGGGCTATGTAGGCGAACCGGGGACACCATGCGTAAGGCTGGTGCCATGTAAGCCGGCCCGAGGAGACGCACTGGAGACCAGACGCGTTGAGCCGGCTTCATGGCACCTGGCTCAATACTCAATCTAGCCCGGCCGATACGAGGAGCTGGTATGTACCGCACCGGGCTATGCACATGTACAGGAGACACCATGCGCTCTACTGCGTAACACGGTGTCTGCCCGTACTCTCGCTCTCCACGGTAAGTACAGGGAGTAGGCGCAGGTCTCCTACCTGACTTCGCCACGCTCCCTTTTAGCCCCCCCCCCCAAGAAATTTTTGGGGCTGACTCACAGGCTTCCTACCGCGTCTTCGTGCTGCCTCCATTCGCCGGTATCCCTCCTCGCACTGCGCCAGAGAATCCCAGGCGGGCTCCGGCACTCGCCCTGGGTCGATCGCCCACCTGTCGATCTCCTCCCACGTAGTGTAGCCCAGATCCTGCTCCCTTTGCCATAAATCCTGTGTGTATTGCTCCTGTTGCCGCTTGACACACCGCTTGGTCCGATTCTGGTGGGTAATTCTGTCACGATCGTCAATGGGTGAGAGAGAGGACCAAGGCGCAGCGTGTGCAAAATACATTCTCTTTTATTTCGAGAAGGGAACAAACACGCAACGAACACTGTAACAAAACGAAACAAAACAACAAACGATCGTGAAGCTATAAACGTAAGTGCACACACAAGCTACAAATGTACAACATAGACAATTACCCACATTAACCTAGTGCCTATGGCTGTCTTAAATATGGCTCCCAATCAGAGACAATTAATGACATCTGTCTCTGATTGAGAACCATTCAGGCAACCATAGACACAGCGAGACACCTACACTAAACACAAACCCATCTACTCTACTAAACCCCCTAAACCATACAACCACCCTAGACAATACAAAAACACATACCTTCCCCATGTCACACCCTGACCTAACTAAAAATAATAAAGAAAACAAAGAATACTAAGGCCAGGGCGTGACACTCCTTTACAACTTCGACTTGGCCAAGAAAAAGCAAAGCAGTGCGACACAAACAACAACACGGAGTTACACATGGAATAAACAAACATACAGTCAATAACACAATAGAGAAAAAGTCTATATACAGTGTGTGCAAATGAGGTGACAAGTATTTTTGCTTCCCCTTTTCTGTAATAAATATGATTTGCAGTGTTCTATTTTTGACACTCGTTTGTGTAAGTGTGGATAGTCAATAGGCTCGGTGCTGTATGTTATGTACTAAACTAATAATATAGTGATTGAAGCCAGACTGGATGTACAAGGATCGAGGACACTGATACTCTGTATGTTATTGTATTTATGACCTTATGAACACTGTCATTCTGTAGCAGCTAGCAAAGTCACTGTCTTTTGTTGTCACTCCCAGGATGATCCCAGGATGATGTTTACGGAACATTGGTGCTGTGAGACTGGAATATTAGGGCCTACTTGGAGAAGGCAAGTTAGACGTTTTTCTTGGCTTCTGTGTGAGAGGTGTCTCCCTGTTTGCAAACTTGTATTGAACCGAAGTGATTTATGATTGACTATATCCGCGACTGCTCTGCTCTTTTGTTCACCTGAAATCCTCTCTTACACCTTAGCCACGTGATTAGACCCATCCTACCTGTCGGAACTGTCAAACTGGTTATGCCATAATCATAACCAACCACACAACCAGATAAAGGGAGGTGGGGAGTGGTAGGAGGTGGTGCTAGAGAGCTGGACAAGACATCCTCTTCACTCTTTACACAGATTTTGAGGTTTGAAGTGTTTTTTTGTGTTCTTTAACAGTGCTTTCAATTTGGATTAAGAAGCATCTTTTGAACTAAGAAAGCTAGAGGCAACCCAGGAAGAAGAATACAGGACCAGGAATGACAGTAAGCCTCAGATATACTGTAGAGAAAAGGAAAAGGAACACAATTACATACAAAGCAGTTCATAGATTTGCTTCAGGCTTCATGCTGTAGGCTATGGGAGGACTATGGTAACAAACGAGTCATAGAAACTCACTCATACAACCACACATTATCATTGACTCAGTGAATAAGGTAAACCGTTTAATAGTCACTGTGCTCTCTGCCACACAAAATTAATATTGTAAAGATGTAGGATATATAGATATACATACAGTATATACACATAAAAAGTCCAGCAGACACACATACATTCACACAGGGACAAATACATAGACTGAAAGAACATAAAGGACCAACACCCACACAAACTCCCAGAGGCAGCCATGAGGGTTGTATTGGTGCTAGGAGGCATAACTATCCTGGTCTCTATGGGCCTGGCCCTGATCGTCTTTGGCCAGCACCTGACAGAAGCCAAGCTGACCCTGCAGAACCTGCATCTGGATCAGATGCAGTGGGCACGCGTCAACCAACTCAAGGAGAGGCAGTGGCTGGAAAACCTGCTGAAGGGGCAGCTAGACTGGAAGAAGAAGAATGTGGAGGAGATGGGGGCAGAGGTGAACAAACTGACCGAAGAGGAGGAGAAGAAGAAGACTGAGGTCGAGGCCTGCCAGGCAGACAAGGTGAGCGACAGATCATTACTGTTCTATACATACTAGACAGACCTGGGTTAAATACTGTACATATAGACCATTGGTGTACTATAAAGACTAGACCAGGACTGCCCAACCCTCTTCATGGAGATCTACCGTCCTGTTCGTTTTCAGTCCAACCCTTACCTAACATACCTGATTCAGCTAGATAAGGCATTGGTGAGCAGCTAAAAGTAATATCAGGTGCTAAATTAGGGTTGGAGCGACAACCTGGAGGACAGTAGCTCTCCAGGTACAGGGCTGCCCTTCACTAGACAGACCTGGGTCGAATACTGAACATACAGGTATGTCAAATAATGGAGCTGTTCTTGATTTTGTTTTCCTGGTACAATGGATCCAATGGAATAGTCCCAAAAGTGCCAACCCCAAGCATTGAACAGTGATGATAATGGCTTCGGGCTGTGTAGCTTGGACCAGGGTGCACTAAACCAGAGCAATTGAAAGTATTTAACATTTGACCCAGGTTGGTGTATGGTGCTTGTCAACCCACTGGGCATACACTGACTGAATCAAAAATGAATCCACGTAATTTCAATGAAATGACGTTGAACAAACGTGTAATAAACGTTGAATTGACGTCTGTGCGCAGTGGAAAGTGCTGAGTAGAAGGATTTGAAGGACTCAGATAAGGATTTTTAGTATGTACAGCAAACAATAGGCGTGAATGTTATTTTTCCCCTTTAACTATGTTTTGTGTTATCTCTCACCTTCGGCACAAAGAAACAAAAGGAGGAAGAACTTGCACCCATACAGAAGGAGCAGAGTGATATTGAAGGTATGTGAGTCTTTTCTAGTAGAGTTGTTATTCCTGTAGCCACTTGTGCCACAAGGTGGGGAAATCTGGTAACATGTCAGCCACTGTAACGTAGTGCATCTCTCTCTCTGGGTGCATTTCGGAAGTGGCTTCCCTTTGCCTCTCTTCTCTGCTCCTCTCTTCTGATCTCCTCTCCTTGTCGGGTCTCCTCAGCGACGTTCAAAACTGAAAAGGAGGCTTGGACTGGGGAGATCACCACTCTCAAACAGCAGTTGGAGCAGAGTAGCAAAGTGTGTGGTTTTGTAAAGGACTCAACAGATACAGTGTAAGTAGCAGATTTGTATTACCTTGAAAAAATATATATATTTTATATATTTTTTATTTCACCTTTATTTAACCAGGTAGGCCAGTTTAGAACAAGTTCTCATTTACAACTGCGACTTGGCCAAGATAAAGCAAAGCAGTGCGACACAAACAACAACACAGAGTTACACATGGAATAAACAAGCGTACAGTCAATAACACAATAGAAAAAAAGTCTATATACAGTGTGTGCAAATAGCGTGAGGAGGTAAGGCAATAAATAGGCCATAGTAGCGAAATAATTACAATTTAGCAAAATAACACTGAAGTGATAGATGTGCAGATGATGATGTGCAAGTAGAAATACTGGTGTGCAAAAGAGCAGAAAAGTAAGTAAAAACAACAATATGGGGATGAGGTAGGTAGATTACATGGGCTATTTACAGATGGGCTATGTACAGCTGCAGCAGATCGGTTAGCTGCTCAGATAGCGGATGTTTAAAGTTAGTGAGGGAAATATAAGTCTCCAACTTCAGTGACTTTTGCAATTTGTTCCAGTCAAAAATAAAACTGTACAAGTCTATTCACAGCACTGGTGAAACATCCAACAAAGTTCGTGATGATAATAAAACCTCTTGTTTTCTCCAGGAAATTATGTCCACCCAAAGAAGGAGCAGCAAAAGCTGAAGCGGCCCCTGTAAAAGCTGAAGCGGCCCCTGTAAAAGCTGAAGTGGTCCCTGTAAAAGCTGAAGCGGCCCCTGTAAAAGCTGAAGCGGCCCCTGTAAAAGCTGAAGCGGTCCCTGTAAAAGCTGAAGTGGCCCCTGTAAAAGCTGAAGTGGCCCCTGTAAAAGCTGAAGTGGCCCCTGTAAAAGTTGAAGCGGCCCTTGTAAAAGCTGAAGCGGCCCCTGTAAAAGCTGAAGTGGCCCCTGTAAAAGCTGAAGCGGTCCCTGTAAAAGCTGAAGTGGCCCCTGTAAAAGCTGAAGCAGCCACTGTAAAAGCCGAAGAGGTCCCTGCACAAGCTGAAGCCGCCCCTGCTCCAAAGCAGTAAACGGCTCAAATTTCTCTCAGAATAACATTAATAGTGTGTAGTCATTCATTCATGATGCACACTCATATTTATGTTGTTTGTTTGTGGGTAATCTTGGCAACCCAGAAACGAAAATCTCATTTAAATTACACCATTTAGTTTTGTAGTTGTCCACAAGAGATTAGGTTGTGGGCGTTGTCAATGTGTCATTTTGGCACACTTCTAGAGGCCTAAGAAAGGCTTCCAAACTGGCAGTAACTACAGGGCAAAACAGACCAAAAGTACAAATCAAAAAACTCAACCATATTTAAGGTTTAAGATGAGCTGTCATTCCAATTTGTCCCTTAGACATTGTAAATTAATGACACATTATAACCAATCACAGTCGACTTAAATTGTTACAGCATTCCCACTCACGGGTGCAACAAATAGATCCTCTTACAAGGCACGCCTCAAAATATGTTAATGAGACAGAAACAACAATTCCATGCACCCATTAGTGGTCAAAAGTTTTTGGCGGTCCAAAGATACATTACGCATCACAATAGGAATTATATTTCTGTTGTAAACTGCTGTTTTTTAATACTGTAGATATGGATAACATGGGTTAGGCCAATCAAAACATGCACCATCTACACACGCAGCAGCGAGAATTGCATTGAATCTAAATATACATTTTCAATCATTTACCACCCGTGAGGGCGGGGTACCACCAGTATAATATTTTAAATTTTTTACATTTATTTATTTCACCTTTATTTAACCAGGTAGGCTAGTTGAGAACAAGTTCTCATTTGCAACTGCGACCTGGCCAAGATAAAGCATAGCAATTCGACACATACAACAACACAGAGTTACACATGGAATAAACAAAACATACAGTCAATAATACAGTAGAAAAAAGTCTATATACAATGTGAGCAAATGAGGTGAGATAAGGGAGGTAAAGGCAAAAAAGGCCATGGTGGCGAGGTAAATACAATATAGCAAGTAAAACACTGGAATGGTAGATTTGCAGTGGAAGAATGTGCAATGTAGAAATAGAAATAATGGGGTGCAAAAGAGCATAAATAAATAAATACAGTAGGGGAAGAGGGAGTTGTTTGGGCTAAATTATAGATGGGCTATGTACAGGTGCAGTAATCTGTGAGCTGCTCTGACAGTTGGTGCTTAAAGCTAGTGAGGGAGATAAGTGTAGGCTATTTCACAAAATAGACCTAGTGGATACTGAATAGGGTGCCATTCAATGCAACAACATCATCTTTTTTTTTTACAGGGCGGGATTAGATTGTCGTCACCTGCGAGAGGCATTGTCATTTTCAGAATGCGGTTCGGTCGCTCCTGCTCATTAACCTTATAGCAGGGTAGTAATGTCATTATGACTCACAGACATTCTTCAAGGGATAATCCACCCCGGACGACTAATTATTATGATTAACAGTGTTAAACAGTGTTAAAAAAACACTAATAGGCTATGTGAAAATAATGTTTTTTTGTGAACAAATGTTTCACTTTGTCATTATAACGAGGTTGGTAGCAACATGTGAAAATCGCTGCAAAACCCACAATACAATGCTATCGCTGGTCTTGCTAGCTAGCAAGGTAGCTAGCTAGCAAACGTAGCTACACACAATAATACCAAAGCCAATATCAGCATGTGAAGTATCACAGGGCGCATTACGAGATGGTACTTAAAGAAGAAACTGTTGAATAATTTGGTACACTGTTTAGATTGAGCACATCTAAGCGAAATATACGTTGTCATGACGATATAAACGGATGGATGTGTTCTAGACACGTGTGCCCTTACCATCTTTTGGCTGATTTGGCGAGCTGGAGTGCAGTAAATTGTTTTAAAACCGATATGAAATGCGATAGTGTGTTATCCCCAGTGACAGAACCATGTATGACGCGTTTCTACACGATTTCCTGATTTCACAGACGGATCACAGAGAAGTTAAATCACGGAGATTTTTTTATTTTTTCCCCCCACTGATAGAACATAGTCTTTCACCAAATTGACAGGGATTTCAGGATTTTTATGTCTGGGGGTGGATTATTGTTGATAATGGGATATGGAGAAGGGTGAGCCGGTCAAGGATCGATTCAGACAAGGTGGTAAATTGTATGACAAGCGACAGTTTAATTTAAGAGTAAAGATATCTGGTACAAGCGTATACGGACTCGTTCATTTAGCTCATAAGGAACCTCCAGAAAAAGCCCAGATAACAGAGTGCATAGACATTTTATACAGCACAGAAAGTAGGTTGAGTCTGGAAGTTCTGGTCCTCTGGTTGGTTCTGGACAGGTTGTTGTCTTCTCAGATTGGTCCTGATGAGCTGGGCGTCATCCTTCTGAGTCTTGTAGCAAAAGTTCTTTGTTACCAAATGTTCAGCTAAGCAGGAGATTTTGTGTGTGCGTAGTCAGCCCTCTGTCCTTGGGTATGTGTGTGTGTGTCTTATTATCTCGTGAAATGCAGACCCAAGCACCCTTTTCTTATCAGTGTTTATGAAAGGTTTACGTCAGCCCTCTGTCCTTGGGTGTGTGTGTGGGTCTCTGTATCTGTTTATGAGTTTGTGAGAAACCCTGTTTTGAAAGAAGTTAGTTATAACAATGTAATAGCAATATGCTTGTGTTATTTTAAATGGTATTTATTACAAATCCCCCTCTTCACGTCTCATAAGAGACGTGACAAAAGCTAGGACAAAAGCTATAAATGGCAAAATTAGAGTAAACTTTATCAGAAGATAAAGTTTTGATTCCCTCTCTTCACGTCTCACAAGAGACGTGACATAAATTTTAAGCGAATCCAGGCACAAGAAGGGAAACTTTTTCCAGAAGAAAAAGTTTTGATTCCCTCTCTTCACGTCTCCTAAGAGACGTGACATAAACATGGGATCAAGCAGGAGTAGTATATGCAGAAACTTTCTTGAAGAGAAAGTTTCATATGCCCTCTCTTCACGTCTCCTAAGAGACGTGACATAAACTAGAAAAAGGTAAAAGCAGCAGGCATGTTGTTGTCCTCAAAAGATGAAGGGCCTTCATCCCCTAAAAGAGGAAACATCTGGGAAGGGCTTGTTGGGTCAATGGCTTTAGATATGACCCTAGTGGTGAGTGAACGAATGCATGGTATGCAACAGCAACCACACAAAACCAAAATGGCTGCAAACACTGAGATAGAAACCAAAATTGAGGACACCAGGGTTTTATATTTCCCAAAAGCATCCATCCAGGAATCCCACATGGAGGTATCTACACCAGAATGGGATTTCATTTTACCATTAAGAGTCCTCAAGCCTTCTAAGGCAATGGTCAGGCTACCATCAGTGGCGGTGTTGTTAGGTATAAAGGTGCAACACTGTTCACCAAACATAGAGCATACACCTCCCTTCTCAGAGAGTAGCATGTCTACTGCAATGCGGTTTTGGAAGGCCATCAAGCTGGTAGCCGCCAATTGGCCATGTACCGCCTCAAAGCCTTGCTGGGTCCAATTGCCTAGTTTTTGGACATTAAAATGAATGTAGTTGATTCTATCGACATTCTTATTAATGGTGCACCACCAGCATATTGATGACTCAAAACCGGCTGCCACTTGATCCACAAGTTTATACTTATCTGGCACCCCCCTAGGGATCCCAATGGCATCAAGATAGGTGGGGTCTCCAGGATCCACTCCTGTTGATCTTTTGGACCGGGATAAATCCCCGTCCCTCTCTACACGGGCCATCAGGTCCTTTACTTCCATAGGATACACTGAAACAGGAAGAAGCAGAGAGACAAGAGCACAAAGACCAGTGGCATTCCCTGGCAGGCGGTCATATAGATGATTTCCTCCACACCACCACCAGACATCAGCTCTAGACACAGGTTGGAAAGGGGCATTAGGATTATGGGTGTTATTGCACCATTCATAAGGTAGTGCTCCCAGCATTGGAGGGCCAAGGGACATATTTATACAAGTAAAATTAGCCCTGGCAACCCGAGAAGAAAACATCGGGGCCCGTCTGGTACTTTTAACAATAGGATAAACCTTGTTCCACATAGAACAGTTGGCAGTTGGGTTGTCATGCTTCATAACAGGAAGCAGACATACATCAGGTAGGGTAGCCGGTACAATGCGTAGGAGTGGACGGGCTCCCATACATACCACACAGCTCTGGTGGGTGGCCTTGCCCGCCTCCTCAGCCAATAATAGCCAATTATTCGTAAGTCCCGAGACCCCTGTAGCTGTAAGGATAGCACCATCGAGAGTGGGCGGTGCAAGTTTGCCCACGATAAGGATGAGCAAGGACCAAAAGGAGACCACTCCAAGAACTACCCCTGGACACATTAGTAACCAAAAAACGAGAATATGTTAAACCCTCAGGTCCATCCCTCTATACAACCTGTATCAGGTGGGCTCGTCGCCACCCGGGAACTTCAAACCTTCACAACAGGGAGGACAAACATCACTTTTTATTCATTCGACAACATCAACTACAGCGAACCAAGGGTCCTCCTCTGTCAGGCCCATTCTCCTGCGAAAGCTTGATTTCGTATCAGCCTCTCCAACTGGAGCATCAAGCAGCGGCATCATACCATAGGCCCTTTCCACATCTGTAACAGACTTCTTCAAACAAGGTATGATACAGGCATTACGGAACATGAGCATACGAAAAACAACAACTTAGGGTCAGAAATCCAGTAATCATCACTGCAGTGTACTTACCAAACCAACCACCCAGCCAGGGGAACAGTCCACTCTCCTCCACACCTGCAAGACCCCTCACCTCCACCGATAACCTTGCCAACCCACTCAGAGCTTTTGAAATGCTCCCATCCGGACTAGTATTGTTACATACACCTCCCTGGTCGGCCAGAATCATGTCCAGTGCTAGTCTATTTTGTCTACTGGTTTGAAAGGTAGCATCCAATTATTCAGCCACCCCCGTAAGTACTGTGTGGGTGTATTTAACAAATCATTATTAATTATAGTAGATATAATTGATCCAGGCATTATGCTTAGCGTCAACAATAGCTGGGCCAATGATGGGCATCAGATGCCACAGGCCATCATTCCTGTTTAATGTCTGGAATTCGTGGGGGACCCCTATTGGGACCCCCAACAGGTTGGTGTGGATGTTATCTGTACTCTCGGACCAAGGAGCGTCACGTTTCTGCCGTCTCCTGGGTTGGTCCCAAGCCTCTGTCATGTGCAGCTCCCAAAAGTTGGTTAGCTGTAACCTCAATAATAGGCAATGGTGTTTATCAGACTGGCCAAAACACATGTTCCCTGATAATCTCCTTTCAAAATGGGGTCAACCGCCTGGCAGGTCCACACATCCACCATACATCAGCAACACCTCTAGTTAATAGTGACATTAGTGATGCAGGCAGTAGTAGGGAACCTCCCATAGTCTATACCTCTACCTATACCAGTGTTACAGCTGTAATATCCCCCATATGCCTTAACCCCCCATGGTGTCTTCTGGGGACGGACTTCTGGGAACACAAGACTCAGAGTTTTACACAGGGTTGAATTTGGCTTAAACTTTCCAATATGCACATCCAACCTTCCCCCTTACTTAGGGCAAATGGGTGAGCAGCCAGAATAGGTCTGGCATGTCCACATACGACACAGTCCTTTCTATTAAGTGTTTTGTAGGCCAACCACATATTCTCCCTTCCCTCATAACCAGTTTCAGTCCCCAATTGGTCACTATCTGAGATGTCTTTTACATTTATTACCTATACCAGATTGTAGAGTTCAGGTGATGGCGTGGGACTTGGTCTTGAAGCGGTGGAGGAGGCCGGCTGAACCTGGTCTGTTGGAACTGGTGGTGGTTCTGGCAGTACTGTGATGGTAACATCCCCATCGTATCCTAAACAGACAGCTCAGGACCACAAGCAGTCCTGCAAAGCCCCACCCTCTCCCAGAGAACACATCATCAGCCAGAGACCAAGCAACACTTTCACTTCTATGAATGTACACAGTGAGGAAAGGTCGGGGGCAGGGAATTCTTCATTAAGGAGTTGATCCCCGAACTCTATTAGTAACGGTTCTTCTCCTTAACTCTGTGAACATTCGGCAGTGTCAGTGTGTCTCACCCTCCAAGTGCGATATGCCCCCAGGTCGAGTGAATCACCTTCTCCTTTAATTCACCTGTAATGCATAAAATCTTGGACATACAGGTTTGGTTAACAAACAGTTTCTCATTTGTTCTATCTGATTATATATTTAAATTCTATGCCTATTTTTTTAGCTAGAATTTTTTAATTTTAAATTAGTTTATTATCCAATAGGCCCCATCCTATCCTAGACCACAATGTACCCCTCCCCCGTTTGATACCTGGCTCTGGCCAGGTATCAACCTTACCTACTCTAAATAATGACTTAGTACATTATAATATAGAAACGTCCCTTTCATTCGCCGCATATCCAATTCTCCCTTGGGCGTACATTCATATCTATTCTTTTCCAATTCTCTGTCAAGTGACTTATCTACTTTAAAATGTATCTGTGCTGCTTATATGTGTTAACCCCCTTCTGTCCTATCTTATTTCACAGCCTACCTTGCTCATTTCCTGGTCCACCCTCCCCACTCTACTCTCAAACCTTCAAGGTCTCAACAGTGCGGGGTAGACCCATCTGTCTGCCTTTTTCTAATAATAGTCAATAACAACTATGTGTTCTTTTGCAATATTAACTAAGTGTCTCACTGTTTTGACTTTATCTATCCCAAATGGATTTAAAATTAACAACATGTCTTATAGTGTCAATCTCTAAAGTCCTTACATAACCTTAATAAACCTATCTCTATCTTCTTATGGCCAAAACAAATGCTAACCATATAAATTCCTTTCTTTACTAATAAGCTCTCTATCACTTTTATTTCCATGCCCTATAGGCTTAAAATATCTCCTGTTCAAACCAATTCAATAACAGCCCATTCAAAACCGTCATAGCCAATGTTTAAAAACAGAATCCTGACTCCTCTGTGGTTAAAACTACAATTATGGTCAAGAGTTATAAACTCTATTATATCAATTTACCTCAAAACTAGTATTCCCAAATGACCACAATTTCATTATTCTCACTACATCCCCCCGTGATTGATCAAGTCACAGGAAAATGCAACGAAAAGAGGTCAAAAAGGTTACACCTACATTCGTGTTCCATACCATATCTAGACATACCAAAATAACCCTTTATCTTAACAAAGTCCCTTGTCTAAATAAAACTCAGAAAGTAAAACACCTAATATTATCTTGTCTCTCGGAACACGGAAAACCCCTTAACCCAAAACGTTTACCACAAAAACAAAACCTAATAATTATGATAATACCCTTAAATCATTCGTTTTAAATTTCCCCGATGTTTCATGTACTAACCATACAACTGTGATAAACGTACACTGTCCCTTTAAAAACTCTCATGCCGCCATTCTACTCTGCGGGCCGGTCATTGTTCCCCATAATGAAAACAGATCACGTTTAGAACACGTTTACTTATTGTTCGAATTCTCTGGTGTTACCTAAACAAAAACCAATAACTTTTAGCAACTTTTGAAAAGTAACTTAAAGCTATAATGTACACATTTTCCCTCTAAATGACACAACCAATTTTCTCTAGCATAATTCAATACGGCCACACCCGGTGGGGAAAGTACAAATTGTATCCCGTTCCTCCTATAATACTCAATGCTAAATTCAAAGTTGTGGTTAAATATATGGATTTGCCAATCATTATCAAATGTTAAATATACAGGTTTAGTACTTTTATCAAATAGATTAGTATAGTTCAAATAAAGATATGCATTTACTAGCGCTCAACCTGTGTTCAGAACGCAGCAACTAGCCAATATAATACCAAAAATGACTGTCTTATTCATGCCTCTAGGCAAAACATCTAGTTACTCCAACTAAGTTTGGCAGCAAAACTATCGTATAAGTAAAATCAACTTCTCAACTTTCTCCATTCCAAAGTGTAAACTTACCATATACTTCGCTAAATTTATATCGCATGTCAGCCAATCCATAACAATAATATCATTAGTCTGTAAATTTAACCTAAATAAGTTATTAAATGTATTCTCTCTACTCCGAATTGGTTTTAAGTTTTTCTCTGTCACCAGCATTCAAACAGGCTCCCCGTTTGCTGGGAGACCGTTGAGTGCTACAATACTGCCATCTTCTGTCCATTCTCTGTACAGCTCTCCACCCCCATACTATTCTAAGAGTTATGAGTGTGTGAAGGAATATCACAAATAAGGGGCCAGATATCCCTAATCTCGCCCAGGGAGGGAGATATCCCGTTTCCCGGCGAGATTCCTTAGTTCGTGTGACTGGGAGTCTCCTCCACATTCTCACAAACTAAGGGATCTGAATTTGGTGTCGAATTTAGGGCACACAAGTCACCCCTGACCTCAGTCAAAATTCTGGAAGGAGTTGGTGCTGGAGTGCAATGTGTGAGGTGGTGCCAAGGTGCGCCTGATTTACCTTTGACCTGGACTGAGTGTGAAGTAACCTCCTTCACTTCGTACGGTCCAGTCCACCTGGGTTCTAGCCACTTTCTCTTGTGGACTTTCACCCCCACCCAGTCACCATTTTACATTCAGTAGTGGCGTGCCTCCTGGCAGCTCCCCCTCTTGGACCTTGCGAACCTGGGTAGAGAGTGCTACAGAGAGTTCCGTCAGTTTCCTTACATAATCAGTCATACCTATCTGGTGTACATCAAGAGCGGGCATATGACCTCCCTCTCTTGGTGGTCCTTTCCTTCTTAAACAAATGACTTTTATTCTTTTCTACCTCCCTGTCTCTAGCTTCCTGCACTGCCTCTCTCAGTCCGCCTTCCATCGTACTCAGTTGGGCCCTGCTTGGCGGGCCCCCTCCTAGGTAACCTGCCTGTGTCCATTTCAACTTCACCCCTTCCCAAACCTTCTTTATAGACTTCCACTGTTCTTTTCCCCCTGACCTGTCTTGTATCTTCTGATCTAGAAAATCGTTAAATTTTAGCTTTGGAGTATTTGGGGTCGTCATATTGTATATATATTTTAATTTATATATTTTAACTTTTATCTCTATATTTTAAATCATCTGATTAAATTTCATCACTATATTTAGACTATCTGAATATACTTAGCCCGTCACTGGTAAATACCCGTGATGAATTCTTGGAGACACGTACTCTGTCTTATCTCAGAGTTCCTCCCTCGTACACTCAGAATTTTATGTTATGTGTGCTGTTTTATTTGTCAGACGTTGTGGAACGCGCAACCGGCAGATTATGCATTTGATTTAAACTATCAAACATTAGGCATTCAACTTACAGCATAGAATTAGACATTTTATCACATCACAATTTAAATCTATCTCTTACCGGTCACCGCCTGGACTATTGAATAGATTTTATCACAAGTTAAGTTTATTCCTTACCGGTCTCAGCCGGACTATTGAACAACTCTTATCACAATATTATTCGAAACCTCTCCTTACCGGTCTCAGCCTGGACTATTGAGTAGGTTATTTTACAAATTAAGTCTATTCCTTACTGGTCTCAGCCAGACTATTGAATAGGTCACAACACAATTAAAGCCTATCCTTACTGGTCTCAGCCAGACTATTGAACAGGTCACAATACAATTAAAGTCTATCCTTACTGGTCTCAGCCAGACTATTGAATAGGTCACAATACAATTAAAATCTATCCTTACTGATCTCAGTCAGACTGTTGAATAGGTCACAACACAATTAAGCCTATCCTTACTGATCTCTGTCAGACTGTTGAATAGGTCACAACACAATTAAGCCTATCCTTACTGATCTCAGTCAGACTGTTGAATAGGTCACAACACAATTAAGCCTATCCTTACTGATCTCAGTCAGACTGTTGAATAGGTCACAACACAATTAAGCCTGTCCTTACTGGTCTCAGCCAGACTGTTGAACAGGTCACAACACAATTAAAGCCTGTCCTTACTGGTCTCAGCCAGACTGTTGAACAGGTCACAACACAATTAAAGCCTGTCCTTACTGGTCTCAGCCAGACTGTTGAACAGGTCACAACACAATTAAAGCCTGTCCTTACTGGTCTCAGCCAGACTGTTGAACAGGTCACAACACAATTAACCCTATCCTTACTGGTCTCAGCCAGACTATTGAATAGGTCTCATTTCAATTTAGCCCACATATGTTTACTTCTCTGTCATTCAGTTTGTCATCTATGCACATAAATTTAAACAAGAATTCTTACCCATACTCGGTACTACTGATCGAAATTTGGAAGGACTACACGACAATATGCAAAGTTTGATTTAACAGGTCTTGCTTACCTTGTTTATGGTCGACCAGAAGATCAGTTTCCCGAGTTGAGCAGAACTGTCGTCCTCCCCCCCAAAAGATTTCACCTGTCCTCCGTGAACCGTCCTTTCACCAACTCGCCCCCTCACATCCACATCAACCACTCTGGACCGGGTATCTAGACAACCATCCTCTGCTACCAAGTTTCTGTTGATAATGGGATATGGAGAAGGGTGAGCCGGTCAAGGATCGATTCAGACAAGGTGGTAAATTGTATGACAAGCGACAGTTTAATTTAAGAGTAAAGATATCTGGTACAAGCGTATACGGACTCGTTCATTTAGCTCATAAGGAACCTCCAGAAAAAGCCCAGATAACAGAGTGCATAGACATTTTATACAGCACAGAAAGTAGGTTGAGTCTGGAAGTTCTGGTCCTCTGGTTGGTTCTGGACAGGTTGTTGTCTTCTCAGATTGGTCCTGATGAGCTGGGCGTCATCCTTCTGAGTCTTGTAGCAAAAGTTCTTTGTTACCAAATGTTCAGCTAAGCAGGAGATTTTGTGTGTGCGTAGTCAGCCCTCTGTCCTTGGGTATGTGTGTGTGTGTCTTATTATCTCGTGAAATGCAGACCCAAGCACCCTTTTCTTATCAGTGTTTATGAAAGGTTTACGTCAGCCCTCTGTCCTTGGGTGTGTGTGTGGGTCTCTGTATCTGTTTATGAGTTTGTGAGAAACCCTGTTTTGAAAGAAGTTAGTTATAACAATGTAATAGCAATATGCTTGTGTTATTTTAAATGGTATTTATTACATTATCGAATTAAGAGTAATGAAACAGGCAGAAAGCATGGCTTGAATCCTCAACTTTCTGGCCCGAAGCACAGCTAGCCATCGACTGTGCCACACAAAAACATGCTCAAGTGGCAGAGTCGATATCCACCCTTATAAACCAGGGTCGCTACAATATGAAAAGAGGGCAAAATTACATACCTTACTGACGTATTACTGTAACCATGTGGCCTATGTAAATAAAATATGTAAAAAAGACCAAATGGCAGAATAGAATACCCAATGGAATATTGAAGAACACTGGTTCAGAATAAGAAAATGTGTATTTGCAGTGGAGAACCACTCATGATTTACCTCCTTGCTGCTACTACTTAGTCTCACTGTTTAATCAAATGTAAAGTTGTGAGAATGTGCAATACTTGGACTGAAATAGCTGCCGTTAATCATTTTGGGTGTGGGTACTGTTTATATTTAGGTGCAGGAGATCCACAATACTTTTAAGCTAATATTTTTTAAGAGGGCAGAAACTCGAGCAGTAGAACATTTTAGGTGCACGTACTCAGCTCCGGTGAGCTCCTGCCCATGTCAAGCACTTGATTATATACAGTATATATATGCAAATACACATTTATTTTTTAATTTCACCTTTATTTAACCAGGTAGGCTAGTTGAGAACAAGTTCTCCTTGTCACGATCGTCAATGGGTGAGAGAGAGGACCAAGGCGCAGCGTGTGCAAAATACATTCTCTTTTATTTCGAGAAGGGAAAAAACACGCAACGAACACTATAACAAAACGAAACAAAACAAAACAACAAACGATCGTGAAGCTATAAACGTAAGTGCACACACAAGCTACAAACGTACAACATAGACAATTACCCACATTAACCTAGTGCCTATGGCTGTCTTAAATATGGCTCCCAATCAGAGACAATTAATGACATCTGTCTGATTGAGAACCATTCAGGCAACCATAGACACAGCGAGACACCTACACTAAACACAAACCCATCTACTCTACTAAACCCCCTAAACCATACAACCACCCTAGACAATACAAAAACACATACCTTCCCCATGTCACACCCTGACCTAACTAAAAATAATAAAGAAAACAAAGAATACTAAGGCCAGGGCGTGACACTCCTTTACAACTTCGACTTGGCCAAGAAAAAGCAAAGCAGTGCGACACAAACAACAACACGGAGTTACACATGGAATAAACAAACATACAGTCAATAACACAATAGAGAAAAAGTCTATATACAGTGTGTGCAAATGAGGTGACAAGTATTTTTGCTTCCCCTTTTCTGTAATAAATATGATTTGCAGTGTTCTATTTTTGACACTCGTTTGTGTAAGTGTGGATAGTCAATAGGCTCGGTGCTGTATGTTATGTACTAAACTAATAATATAGTGATTGAAGCCAGACTGGATGTACAAGGATCGAGGACACTGATACTCTGTATGTTATTGTATTTATGACCTTATGAACACTGTCATTCTGTAGCAGCTAGCAAAGTCACTGTCTTTTGTTGTCACTCCCAGGATGATCCCAGGATGATGTTTACGGAACATTGGTGCTGTGAGACTGGAATATTAGGGCCTACTTGGAGAAGGCAAGTTAGACGTTTTTCTTGGCTTCTGTGTGAGAGGTGTCTCCCTGTTTGCAAACTTGTATTGAACCGAAGTGATTTATGATTGACTATATCCGCGACTGCTCTGCTCTTTTGTTCACCTGAAATCCTCTCTTACACCTTAGCCACGTGATTAGACCCATCCTACCTGTCGGAACTGTCAAACTGGTTATGCCATAATCATAACCAACCACACAACCAGATAAAGGGAGGTGGGGAGTGGTAGGAGGTGGTGCTAGAGAGCTGGACAAGACATCCTCTTCACTCTTTACACAGATTTTGAGGTTTGAAGTGTTTTTTGTGTTCTTTAACAGTGCTTTCAATTTGGATTAAGAAGCATCTTTTGAACTAAGAAAGCTAGAGGCAACCCAGGAAGAAGAATACAGGACCAGGAATGACAGTAAGCCTCAGATATACTGTAGAGAAAAGGAAAAGGAACACAATTACATACAAAGCAGTTCATAGATTTGCTTCAGGCTTCATGCTGTAGGCTATGGGAGGACTATGGTAACAAACGAGTCATAGAAACTCACTCATACAACCACACATTATCATTGACTCAGTGAATAAGGTAAACCGTTTAATAGTCACTGTGCTCTCTGCCACACAAAATTAATATTGTAAAGATGTAGGATATATAGATATACATACAGTATATACACATAAAAAGTCCAGCAGACACACATACATTCACACAGGGACAAATACATAGACTGAAAGAACATAAAGGACCAACACCCACACAAACTCCCAGAGGCAGCCATGAGGGTTGTATTGGTGCTAGGAGGCATAACTATCCTGGTCTCTATGGGCCTGGCCCTGATCGTCTTTGGCCAGCACCTGACAGAAGCCAAGCTGACCCTGCAGAACCTGCATCTGGATCAGATGCAGTGGGCACGCGTCAACCAACTCAAGGAGAGGCAGTGGCTGGAAAACCTGCTGAAGGGGCAGCTAGACTGGAAGAAGAAGAATGTGGAGGAGATGGGGGCAGAGGTGAACAAACTGACCGAAGAGGAGGAGAAGAAGAAGACTGAGGTCGAGGCCTGCCAGGCAGACAAGGTGAGCGACAGATCATTACTGTTCTATACATACTAGACAGACCTGGGTTAAATACTGTACATATAGACCATTGGTGTACTATAAAGACTAGACCAGGACTGCCCAACCCTCTTCATGGAGATCTACCGTCCTGTTCGTTTTCAGTCCAACCCTTACCTAACATACCTGATTCAGCTAGATAAGGCATTGGTGAGCAGCTAAAAGTAATATCAGGTGCTAAATTAGGGTTGGAGCGACAACCTGGAGGACAGTAGCTCTCCAGGTACAGGGCTGCCCTTCACTAGACAGACCTGGGTCGAATACTGAACATACAGGTATGTCAAATAATGGAGCTGTTCTTGATTTTGTTTTCCTGGTACAATGGATCCAATGGAATAGTCCCAAAAGTGCCAACCCCAAGCATTGAACAGTGATGATAATGGCTTCGGGCTGTGTAGCTTGGACCAGGGTGCACTAAACCAGAGCAATTGAAAGTATTTAACATTTGACCCAGGTTGGTGTATGGTGCTTGTCAACCCACTGGGCATACACTGACTGAATCAAAAAAAAATCCACGTAATTTCAATGAAATGACGTTGAACAAACGTGTAATAAACGTTGAATTGACGTCTGTGCGCAGTGGAAAGTGCTGAGTAGAAGGATTTGAAGGACTCAGATAAGGATTTTTAGTATGTACAGCAAACAGTAGGCATGAATGTTATTTTTCCCCTTTAACTATGTTTTGTGTTATCTCTCACCTTCGGCACAAAGAAACAAAAGGAGGAAGAACTTGCACCCATACAGAAGGAGCAGAGTGATATTGAAGGTATGTGAGTCTTTTCTAGTAGAGTTGTTATTCTGTAGCCACTTGTGCCACAAGGTGGGGAAATCTGGCAACATGTCAGCCACTGTAACGTAGTGCATCTCTCTCTCTGGGTGCATTTCTGAATCGGCTTCCCTTTGCCTCTCTTCTCTGCTCCTCTCTTCTGATCTCCTCTCCTTGTCTGGTCTCCTCAGCGACGTTCAAAACTGAAAAGGAGGCTTGGACTGGGGAGATCACCACTCTCAAACAGCAGTTGGAGCAGAGTAGCAAAGTGTGTGGTTTTGTAAAGGACTCAACAGATACAGTGTAAGTAGCAGATTTGTATTACCTTGAAAGAAAAAATATATTTTATATATTTTTTATTTCACCTTTATTTAACCAGGTAGGCCAGTTTAGAACAAGTTCTCATTTACAACTGCGACTTGGCCAAGATAAAGCAAAGCAGTGCGACACAAACAACAACACAGAGTTACACATGGAATAAACAAGCGTACAGTCAATAACACAATAGAAAAAAAGTATATATACAGTGTGTGCAAATAGCGTGAGGAGGTAAGGCAATAAATAGGCCATAGTAGCGAAATAATTACAATTTAGCAAAATAACACTGAAGTGATAGATGTGCAGATGATGATGTGCAAGTAGAAATACTGGTGTGCAAAAGAGCAGAAAAGTAAGTAAAAACAACAATATGGGGATGAGGTAGGTAGATTACATGGGCTATTTACAGATGGGCTATGTACAGCTGCAGCAGATCGGTTAGCTGCTCAGATAGCTGATGTTTAAAGTTAGTGAGGGAAATATAAGTCTCCAACTTCAGTGACTTTTGCAATTCGTTCCAGTCAACAATAGAACTGTACAAGTCTATTCACAGCACTGGTGAAACATCCAACAAAGTTCATGATGATAATAAAACCTCTTGTTTTCTCCAGGAAATTATGTCCACCCAAAGAAGGAGCAGCAAAAGCTGAAGCGGCCCCTGTAAAAGCTGAAGCGGCCCCTGTAAAAGCTGAAGCGGCCCCTGTAAAAGTTGAAGTGGTCCCTGTAAAAGCTGAAGCGGCCCCTGTAAAAGCTGAAGCGGCCCCTGTAAAAGCTGAAGTGGCCCTTGTAAAAGCTGAAGTGGCCCCTGTAAAAGCTGAAGTGGCCCCTGTAAAAGTTGAAGCGGCCCCTGTAAAAGCTGAAGTGGCCCCTGTAAAAGTTGAAGCGGCCCTTGTAAAAGCTGAAGCGGCCCCTGTAAAAGCTGAAGTGGCCCCTGTAAAAGCTGAAGCGGTCCCTGTAAAAGCTGAAGTGGCCCCTGTAAAAGCTGAAGCAGCCACTGTAAAAGCCGAAGAGGTCCCTGCACAAGCTGAAGCCGCCCCTGCTCCAAAGCAGTAAACGGCTCAAATTTCTCTCAGAATAACATTAATAGTGTGCAGTCATTCATTCATGATGCACACTCATATTTATGTTGTTTGTTTGTGGGTAATCTTGGCAACCCAGAACCAAAAATCTCATTTAAATTACACCATTTAGTTTTGTAGTTGTCCACAAGAGATTAGGTTGTGGGCGTTGTCAATGTGTCATTTTGGCACACTTCTAGAGGCCTAAGAAAGGCTTCCAAACTGGCAGTAACTACAGGGCATAACAGACCAAAAGTACAAATCAAAAAACTCAACCATATTTAAGGTTTAAGATGAGCTGTCATTCCAATTTGTCCCTTAGACATTGTAAATTAATGACACATTATAACCAACCACAGTCGACTTAAATTGTTACAGCATTCCCACTCACGGGTGCAACAAATAGATCCTCTTACAAGGCACGCCTCAAAATATGTTAATGAGACAGAAACAACAATTCCATGCACCCATTAGTGGTCAAAAGTTTTTGGCGGTCCAAAGATACATTACGCATCACAATAGGAATTATATTTCTGTTGTAAACTGCTGTTTTTTAATACTGTAGATATGGATGACATGGGTTAGGCCAATCAAAACATGCACGATCTACACACGCAGCAGCGAGAATTGCATTGAATCTAAATATACATTTTCAATCATTTACCACCCGTGAGGGCGGGGTACCACCAGTATAATATTTTAAATGTATTTATTTCACCTTTATTTAACCAGGTAGGCTAGTTGAGAACAAGTTCTCATTTGCAACTGCGACCTGGCCAAGATAAAGCATAGCAATTCGACACATACAACAACACAGAGTTACACATGGAATAAACAAAACATACAGTCAATAATACAGTAGAAAAAAAGTCTTTATACAATGTGAGCAAATGAGGTGAGATAAGGGAGGTAAAGGCAAAAAAGGCCATGGTGGCGAGGTAAACACAATATAGCAAGTAAAACACTGGAATGGTAGATTTGCAGTGGAAGAAGGTGCAATGTAGAAATAGAAATAATGGGGTGCAAAGGAGTGTAACGGATGTGAAATGGCTAGCTAGTTAGCGGGTACGCGCTAGTAGCGTTTCAATCAGTTACGTCACTTGCTCTGAAACCTAGATGTAGTGTTGCCCCTTGCTCTGCAAGGGCCGTGGCCTTTGTGGAGCGATGGGTAACGATGCTTCGTGGGTGACCGTTGTTGATGTGTGCAGAGGGTCCCTGGTTCGCGCCCGTGTCGGGGCGAGGGGACGTACTAAAGTTATACTGTTACATTGATGCTGTTGACCCGGATCACTGGTTGCTGCGGAAAAGAAGGTCGAAAGGGGGGTGAGTGTAACGGATGTGAAATGGCTAGCTAGTTAGCGGGTACGCGCTACTAGCGTTTCAATCAGTTACGTCACTTGCTCTGAAACCTAGAAGTAGTGTTGCACCTTGCTCTGCAAGGGCCGTGGCCTTTGTGGAGCGATGGGTAACGATGCTTCGTGGGTGTCAGTTGTTGATGTGTGCAGAGGGTCCCTGGTTCGCGCCCGTGTCGGGGCGAGGGGACGTACTAAAGTTATACTGTTACATTGATGCTGTTGACCCGGATCACTGGTTGCTGCGGAAAAGGAGGTCGAAAGGGGGGTGAGTGTAACGGATGTGAAATGGCTAGCTAGTTAGCGGGTACGCGCTAGTAGCGTTTCAATCAGTTACGTCACTTGCTCTGAAACCTAGATGTAGTGTTGCCCCTTGCTCTGCAAGGGCCGCGGCTTTTGTGGAGCGATGGGTAACGACGCTTCGTGGGTGACTGTTGTTGATGTGTGCAGAAGGTCCCTGGTTCGCGCCCGTGTCGGGGCGAGGGGACGGTTTAAAGTTATACTGTTACAGGAGCATAAATAAATAAATACAGTAGGGGAAGAGGGAGTTGTTTGGGCTAAGTTATAGATGGGCTATGTACAGGTGCAGTAATCTGTGAGCTGCTCTGACAGTTGGTGCTTAAAGCTAGTGAGGGAGATAAGTGTAGGCTATTTCACAAAATAGACCTAGTGGATACTGAATAGGGTGCCATTCAATGCAACAACATCATCTTTTTTTTTTACAGGGCGGGATTAGATTGTCGTCACCTGCGAGAGGCATTGTCATTTTCAGAATGCGGTTCGGTCGCTCCTGCTCATTAACCTTATAGCAGGGTAGTAATGTCATTATGACTCACAGACATTCTTCAAGGGATAATCCACCCCGGATGACTAATTATTATGATTAACAGTGTTAAACAGTGTTAAAAAAACATTAATAGGCTATGTGAAAATAATGTTTTTTTGTGAACAAATGTTTCACTTTGTCATTATAACGAGGTTGGTAGCAACATGTGAAAATTGCTGCAAAACCCACAATACAATGCTATCGCTGGTCTTGCTAGCTAGCAAGGTAGCTAGCTAGCAAACGTAGCTACACACAATAATACCAAAGCCAATATCAGCATGTGAAGTATCACAGGGCGCATTACGAGATGGTACTTAAAGAAGAAACTGTTGAATAATTTGGTACACTGTTTAGATTGAGCACATCTAAGCGAAATATACGTTGTCATGACGATATAAACGGATGGATGTGTTCTAGACACGTGTGCCCTTACCATCTATTGGCTACGTTGGCGAACTGGAGTGCAGTTAATTGTTTTAAATGCGTTATGAAATGCGATAGTGTGTTATCCCCAGTGACAGAACCATGTATGACGCATTCCTACACGATTTCCTGATTTCACAGACGGTTCACATAGAAGTTAAATCATGGAGAATTGTTTTATTTCCCCCACTGATAGAACATAGGCTTTTACCAAATTGACAGGGATTTCAGAATTTTTATTTCTGGGGGTGGATTATCCCATTAAGAATAGCTCATACTAAATTGTAATGAAACAGACCGGAAGCATGGCTTGATCCCCCAACCTTCTGGCCCGAAGCCCTGCTAGCCATCGACTGTGCCACACAAAAACATGCTCAAGTGGCAGAGACGATATTCACCCTTATAAACTAGGGTCGTTACAATATGAAAAGAGGGCAAAATTACATACCTTACTGACTTATTACTGTAACCATGTGGCCTATGTAAATACATAGACCAAATGGCAGAATAGAATACCCAATGGAATATTGAAGAACACTGGTTTGGAATAAGAAGATGTGTATTTGCAGTGGAGAACCACTCATGATTTACCTCCTTGTTGCTGTTACTTTGTTTCACTGCTTAATAAAATGTAAAGTTGTGAGAGTGTACAAACAGCATATAGTTTATATCAGTACAATACTTGGACTGAAATAGGTACCGATAATCATTTTGGGTGCAGGTATAGAAAATTTGAGGTGCCCGTACTCAGCTCTGGTGAGCTTCTGCCCAAGTCAAGCACTTGTTTATATACAGCATATATATGCAAATACACGATTATGACAATTCTTTTTGGAAGAGAAAATAAATTGAGATGTATGTTTTCCCTTTTCTGTAATAAATATGATTTGCAGTGTTCTATTTGTGATACTCGTTTGTGTAAGGGTTGATAGTCAATATGCTCGGTGCTGTATGTTATGTACTAAACTAATAATATAGTGATTGAAGCCAGACTGGATGTACAAGGATCGAGGACACTGATACTCTGTATGTTATTGTATTTATGACCTTATGAACACTGTCATTCTGTAGCAGCTAGCAAAGTCACTGTCTTTTGTTGTCACTCCCAGGATGATCCCAGGATGATGTTTACGGAACATTGGTGCTGTGAGACTGGAATATTAGGGCCTACTTGGAGAAGGCAAGTTAGACGTTTTTCTTGGCTTCTGTGTGAGAGGTGTCTCCCTGTTTGCAAACTTGTATTGAACCGAAGTGATTTATGATTGACTATATCCGCGACTGCTCTGCTCTTTTGTTCACCTGAAATCCTCTCTTACACCTTAGCCACGTGATTAGACCCATCCTACCTGTCGGAACTGTCAAACTGGTTATGCCATAA